>NC_056746.1:773342045-773469545 GCF_019279795.1 Protopterus annectens | reverse complement strand
CCTCCATACCTCCTAGATTTAAGTCCTGACCACTTCTACTTCCATAGCTCCTCTCATATCCTTATACTTACTACTCATTTGCTTCTAATTTTCCTCTATATGCAACATATGCCTGACTACTGTGGTGGTGGTGCTGCAGTAGCGTTGTCGCCTTACAGTAAGACGCTGTCCTGTTCGATTCTCAGCTAGAGCATCTTTCTGTGTGGAGACATGCGTGAATGGGCATACCTTCATTGAAGGTTGTGTGTCAGGGCTAGCAAATCAACACGTAAAAATCTACTGCCAATAATTAGCGGACTGGAGTTTCCGCTGTGGCTACCCCTAACCGGGAAAAGCCAAAAGACACAAACAAAATGCAACATATGCCTGACTACCTTACTCTTCACCACTATTCCACAATGTAATTTTAGCTTGCATTAATTTTATGAAGCAACGTTATCTCCACCTCCATTTCCTAGCAACTGTTAATATACACACATTAAATATATCATGAGACTTTCTTAAGTTGTTTATTATTCATATGTGAAGTTTTGTATGTACGTATACACACACGTATGTGTAATGAATCTCTTGAAATTAACTTGCCTGTACAATTTACACTAATTGTTCAAGATTGCTACATATTCTGTATTTATGGAGCTTTTCTCCCCGGGCCTCCAAAGAAAATGGGCTCTTAGGGCCGAGTGGACTATCAATGTAATCAAATGCAAACAAATAAATAAATAAATAAATAAAAACCCTAGATGTGCACCACCAGCTAACACAACACAGCACATTGCAAACTGCAATATTACTTCTTCTTCTTTCGGCTTTTCCTGGTTAGGGGTCGCCACAGCAGAACTCCGGTCCGCTAATGATTGCCAGCTCGACGCCCAACCTTCAACGAAAGCACACCCTATGCATGTCTTTCGAACGCCACTCAACCATGGGGAGGACATGCAGACTCCACACGGAAGGGGCTCCAGCCGAGAATCGAACAGGAGAACCTCTTGCTGTGAGGCGACAACGCTACCGCTGCACCACCACGGTTTAAACTGCAGTATTACTTACATATCTAAAAAAGCTCATAACAGTGATCAATATATCATTTTACACTGTAAAAAAATCATTTTTTTAAGTTTTCCTGGTTTAGATAAGCCGAGTTTCAATAAATTGACAGTCAATATCTTGAGTTTCAATAACCTGAGTTTCACTAAAAATATATACACCCATCTATCTATCTATCTATCTATCTATCTATCTATCTATCTATCTATCTATCTCTCTATCTATCTTTCTATCTCTCTATCTATGTTTCTATCCATATACCCTTTTCACTTTCTCTCTCTCTGTATATGTACATACATATATATCAAAGGCAAGCGTGCCCAGTTTACAACCCTGTGGGACATTGCTGGTGACACTAATTCTTTGTGGAGCAAACAACCCTAACTTTTAATGGTAGGGTTTCTGTCAAAGTCATTTACCTATCCAGCAAGCTACATGTGTTTATGCTGAATTGGGAGATTTTGTCAATAACTCCAGCATGGGAGGTACTGTCAATGGCCTAGACAAGGTCCATGTAGGCAGCATAGACTATATATCAACTATCTGTGACCTATTTAACCCTTTCCAAGAACTCAATCTAGGCATGCAGATATGATTTGCCTGTTGTAAACTGTTTAGCATCCGGAGATATCAGGTAACCTATTTCATTGTGAATGACTTCAACTAAAATGTCCTCACTAGTCTTTCAAAGATTTCCAGTATGACTACAGACCTGTGACTCTGAGGGTCAGTAGAGGACATCCTTTAAACAACGGCAATAACAACAACTGCTCTCCACACCTTGAGGGTATAACTCATAGAGAGCCTCAGACTGAAGACCTGAATGAGGGGTTTGTGAGCTGGGATTTAATATTTCTCAACAGATAATGCACATTTTTCCATCTGGAGAGTGGGAATTTCAGATGTGTGTCATCAGCTTTGCCTGAAGAGGAAACTTGTATTACCTGCAGTACTACTTATGCTTTCTGTTAGGCATAGGCATGCTGTTATTGCAATTACTTTTTCTTCCTGTGATTTTAGTTTTTTTTTCTGGCAAAGTACTCACCCACTAAACAGCCATATGGAAATTCAGTTATCCATAAACTGCTACTCTTGTCCACACATATACTCTGTTTAAGTGCATCCTTGACAGTTGCAGGACACTTGGTACATGTGTCAGCTTTATAAGTTCAAAGGCATATACCAGGCATGGTCAAGAAGACCACTGAGAAGCCTAGCCAGCTAAGGCTGAGAAAAGTCAAATGACCCTGGAGTGGCTTGCCATATACCTCATGATGGATTTATGACTTCCCAGCTACTCATCCAGAATGTGTTTGAATGCAGCCAACATGCTGCACTGCTTGAAACATACTGGGGGTTTATTCCATAAGTATATGATTCCTTGGGATAGGAATCTATTGTTCCAGCATGTTCTATTTCTGTGTCTGTGAAGATTACCATCTTTAGTGTGACTCTTCATTGCTTAGTTGTATGAGATCAAGCAGGGTAAGATGAACCATGTACCCTACTGATGGGCACTCTCTGTGCCATAGAATGGCATACAGAAGAAGAACTGCACTTATCAAAAATGCCTTTGAACTCTTGATACAAGTATCATCATCAACAGTAGGTAACAATAAGGCTTATGGAAAGGTGCAGAGTAAAGCAGCATTTACTGCCTATAAGTAAATATCATGAAGGCTTGGACACAAGTCTCACATAGTACACCTTTTGTACCACAATGCATTCCAGGTAATGATCAGTATGTTCCAGAAAGTACAAGAAAAAGAAAAATTATCTGGTTCCACACAGCAGTAAAAATCAGTATGTCCTTTATTGTAGTAAGGTAAGCGCTTTCTCGGAATAATATCCGCTTCATCAGACCAACAAAGATGGAATAACAGTTACATTTTTAAACACTAAAACATCCAATCAAAAATCAGATAAAATGTGATAGAAAGTGGCTCAGTTACCCAACCTCGGCCTGAAATTATAGGACACATAGGTGGAGTTAAAGTATTCTTATGTATATGAATATATATATATATATATATCTATACATATATATATATATATATATATATATATATATATATATATATATATATATATATATATAAAATAGGTCAGGTAAGTGCCCGCCATACTTTCCCCCCTCCCCACTAGTATTAACAACAGGGATAATACTGACAAAACTTTCTCAAGTGACGCTTCCACTGATACCTCTAGGAATAAACTAAGGAGCCATTGACTTTTGCCAGCAATGTGGATATAGCATGTGATATTATCAAAAAGAACTGGGATATTCTGTTTACTGTACATGAGTTGAATGGGGTCATTGGCACACAGCAGATTTTGCTTTTAGAAATAATAGATCACTTAAGAGTCAGCTCTGTTATTGATCCTTTAATACTAAAGCAACTATAATGTCTGATAGACTTGGTACATATATATGTAGGAATTGTATGGCCTGTACACATATACACATTGGTAATCATTTCACACATCCCACTTTGGGTTTTAAGATAGATGCTGCTTTTTATGTAGATTGTCGAACAAAAAATATTGTCTATTTTTGCTATTGTACTACCTGCTTTTCATTTTACATAGGGAAAACAAACGGTGTTTAAGGATAAAATACCTGAACACCATAGGGATATTAGGAATGTTAAAGAAACCAGCACACTATAACTACATGTAGCTAAAGAGGGTAAAGAACATAAATTTAGCTTTATGGTACTAGAGATTCTGCATAGTAACAAGAGAGGAGGTGACATAAATAATAGAACAGAATCTAGTGAACAGAAATGGATTTTGCGCTTTCAAGCTGATAAACCTCCTGGTTTAAACAACAGAGTTTCCCTGAAACCCTTCCTTAAAGCACGGCCATTAAAGCATTGATCTCTCTTTTAATATTTTATCATATATATTTCAATAGTCCATCTTTTATTATTATTTTTTACTATTGTATTCGTTACCATTTTAAGTACATATTGTTCATTTAGTTTGTTTTTATTAAATTTTTGGTACTTACGTACTATCGCAAACAGATTTTAGCAAAAATACTACTTGCTTCCTGACATCGAAATCTGATCTTTAGTGGTTTATAACTGTCATATAGTGTGTTTGCTCTAACAATAGCGTTTTTTTTTCAGGAGTGTTTTCAATAAAATGTTAAAAAAAAAAAACATGCAGTTGTTCCTTTATGCATTTTACTGCCAGCAGCACGTTGCTTACTGTTGCCCGATGAACATTCTTTTTTTTCGTAGCAGCAAATGCTTTTGTGTTTCAGGTATTACAGCTGTGTTATTGCTTTCCTGAGACTCGAGTCATACAACGCAGTATTTTGCTTAGTTTAACATGTTTTTGGGATCAAAAAACACACAGAGGGACGCCTCCTCATCATCTGGAGTCCTACTGAATGGAAAACATGAGCATGACACGCACTTTGACAAGGAAGAGAGAGAAAAAAAGGACTGTTTTTGAGAGAAGGTGGTTTTAAGAAGGGTTATGAAGAACAGCGTGAGAAGTTACTGTCGCTGTGGCTGGAAGCACTGTTAATGCACGGAGATAGCTCTACACATGCTGGCAGTAAAGTGCACACAGCCACAGTGACACACTGACTTTCTCCATTCTTCTTGACACCCCGTCTTAAAACAACCTTCAGTGTGAAAGAGAAGACATTTGCTGACATTTGTACAACAAAAACGGTCAGATTTCCATATCGGGAAGCAAGTGGTATTATCGCTAGAATCTGGTTGCGATAATACATAAGTACCCAATTTTATAAAGATCTATATATTCTACAGATGTATTTTATCACATGGCTTTTAGTGATGATGCAAATTTTATCTGATTTTTGAATGGATGTTTTAGTGTTTAAAAATGTAACTGTTATTCTATCTTTGTTGGTCTGATGAAGCGGATGTTATTCCGAGAAAGCGCTTACCTTACTACAATAAAGGACATACTGATTTTCACTGCTGTGTGGAACCAGATTATTTTTCTTTTTCTTGTATTTTCTGGTTTTTGCACCTGATTCCTTATTTGGTTCAAGGACTGTTTTTATTTTGTTCCAGAAAGTGTTTTATAAGACAAGTATTTCTGTGTATATGGAACAGCACCAGCAAGTTACAAAGCAATCAAACATGCAGGAAGCTCCAGTACAACAAACTGTATTGTTGGAAGGTGCAATATGTGTCTTACAGCTGACACCCGGTATATTGCCTCATCAATTAGATGCATTTTTTTGAAAATGCAATATTATGACATGATGTCATCTGTATTTCTTTTCTGATGGAGAAAAAGAGGCAGGAGATACAACATGTAGCTACAACCTCTTGTACTGCTTTTTTTTTAACCAAACAGCTTCTCTCTCCTCAGATGGCCACCAGCAGAATTTAGGTTACTGTCATGACAAGTAATGACAACTGATGCTTGCTACCACATAAGCTAATGAAATCACGAACAGGATCCACTCTGAATTCCCATTCCCAGCCTTTTCAGGTAAATGTGAGGTCTTCTAAAGCTGAATCATGCAGCTGCATCAGCTAAACATTGCCAGTATAGCTTATCTGCATGTTGTGGTTTCCTGGATCTGTCCAGCAATCACTCCTGCCAAGTGACCCAAAAAAGCACTAAATGGAGATTACTTGACAGCTGAGTATCTCTCCTGGGCTGACTGTTGACAGCATATGGTTTCACATTTTATGAGATGTCTAAAAAGGAAGTCATCAATCCTTGGACCAAGGTGTTCTGCCACAGAATACACACGAGCATCCTTATGATTTAACATATTTTTGTCTTAGGAGCATCACACAAGCTGTTTACACCAACCATGCTCTACTAGGTATATCAAAATCTGCTCCTGTGATCCTTGAAGTCTTTTTCTAGACGTACAGAAGCAGGAGGTGTTACATTTATGAAGGTAAAGTGCTCTAAGTAGCTTTTATGTGCAAGTGCGCTAACAGACAAGAGTCTTCCTTTGTACAACTCAGCATTCTATTGTGGTGACCCAACTATCATCTACATTCTGCCAGGGAGTCAGATAATAAATCAGTTAACCATTTTCTTCCCCAAACTGATTATAATGCAGCTTGCAGGTTGTAGAACATAAAGTCACCTAACAGGAAGTCAGTGGGATTCAACAAGACATGGCGCCAAGGTCTACCTAACATTGTTTTGTAGCAAGTTACATTGTAATCAAGACATGGAGCAGGCTCTACCACTAACATATTGTTTTGTAGCAGGTTACATTGTAATTAAGATATGGAGACAGGCTCTACCATTAGCATACTGTTTTATAATAGGTTACATTAACTATTAATATTTTGTTGTAAATTTGTTTGCAGTACTTACTTGCTGCTAACTTAAATATATACCTTTGCTCGCACAGGTCCTCAAATTTAGGTGATTTTGGAATGCAAACCAATACTGACAACCAAATTACTATGCATGCTTCAACTCCAGTAGTACATTCATTCATAGAAAATAAGATTCAGAACATCTCAGTAAAGATGAATGGTCATACTCCTCTTTTCATTACCTGCCATCTGACACTGATGGTCAGTGACTACCGTATGTCTCAAATTTCCAGATTTTCACAGAATGTTCAGATTTTTTTTTCTTATATTTCCGTGTGTTTCTCATAAAATTTGTGATTTTCTGGCAAATCACTCAGGATTAAAGTCACTAGATAATGACAGACATTTTGAGAATTCAGAGTCTTCAGAAAATGCATGCTAACACAAGTCCTGTTATTCTGTCAACTTTCTAAGTTTATAAGAGTAATGTTTAAAATCTATCTCTATTTTTGGGCCTTTGTTTCCCAACCATTTTAGGCTCTGTCCACATTTCTAGCAATAAGAGGTTGAGAGGTACGGTGACCACAGTCACCTCTATGGAACATAGATAAATATGCTTGTTTGCAAATTATCTGCTGAAGCTGCCATTTATCATATGCATCTAGTGGTAACATCCAGTACCATTTCAAAATTCTGTTGAAAAATCTGCATCTCAGTCTTCAGAAAAACACACATTATTTTGCAATTCATAACTCTAATGATGTACTTTTTTACTGTATGTAAAATTCTTGTATTCAACTTTATATTTTTCATAATCTATAGTTAATTTTTTCTTCCTTCTCACTGTTTAATGTCTTGCATGTTTACATTCTTCTTTGTCATTCTTTGTGTGGACCTGTTCTCCCCAGGCCTCCACTGAAAATGGGTATTCTATATCCAGTTGGACTTTTCTGGTTACCAAAGTCAAAGAAAGCTTCATTGTCATTTAGCCTACACAAGTGCAGTCTAAACGAAATTGTCCGCATCAAGCTCAAATGGAGAAGACATATACATACATACAATAATACTTATAACGGACATATATTCATCATTTCACATTAGACAGATTACTCTACCTACATATTACCAGTTTACCTTATCTATAATTTTCAGCAGCTGAAAGATTTCTTATTGCACAAGTTTATATTGCACTGTGTGATTCTCACATGAATGACAGGATCCAAATAAATAAATAAACAAACCACATTTTAACTAACATTTTGCACTTACATGCTAAGTAAATTCTATACAAATAATGACAATATTTTTAGAAAATGCTATAATATATGGTACAGAAATCCTTAATAAGTAAGAAGTGCTCATAGGTTCATAGGTAGGTACTAGGCTATTGGCCCTAGGGCCTATATAAGCCTAGCCAAACAGTATCCTGGCTTTTTCCACCCAAGAAATTATTTTCCTGTGCCCCTGTCAAGCAGAGCCACAGAAATGATCCCCGGGGTGTATTTCCTATCTCCCATCCAATCATCAAGATTTTTCTTGAAGAGTGCTAATGAGGAGCTTTGTTTGATATATATAGGTAGTTTGTTCCAGAGTATGGGAAGTCTCTGGGACAGGAATCTATCCCACCAGTATGTTCTGTTTATTGTGGTAACAAGGTTTATGTCCCTAGAGTGTGTAGCTCGGAGGGAATGCGATTTCAAGTGGAGCATGTCACTACAAACTTGGTTTCATCACTGTTAGCTATAAGTCAGAGTTCAATAGTTACTTGAAAACATTTCAGTACAAAACAGAATTCCACAAAAGGTGTGAAATGAGGTGAAAATCTGTACATTAATTTTAATGAGGCAGAGGAGACGAGTTCTCTCTGTTTGATTGAGATATTTCCTTACTATCAAGTGCTCCTCACTGAAAGGACTACAATGTCTGTGTATGAAGTAGATATACAGAAGGCTTTATTGTTGGAGCCTGATTCCAACTTCCTAAAGGATTTTGGTCTCATTTGAGAACTTACAGTCATAGGAAAAAGTTGGAAGAGAGTTTAGTGCGGTCTTTTTAGATTGCTTAATTCTTTTTTGCTCTATATTTAGAACAACACTGGTTGCTTTTTACAAAAGAAGTAATTAGGACCTTTTGAGGAATGTATTATGGATGATGACCATGTTTTGTTGCATGGGTACATAGTAGGTCTTTGAGGGGTTATTTCCAAAATAGATACTCATCATGGTAGGACTGCTACAGCATCACAATGTAACATTGTAACCAGGCAGCTGCTGAATATTACAGGTTATGTACAACTTCTGTTACTTCTGAGAGATTTTTCCTTGAACTGTGATGAATTACTCATGTTCAGACACTGTATTTTGCATGCATATTGAGGAAGAAGTACAAAGTACATATTTAGTGTACTTTTGTTGCACTTTTCCTTAAGGGATGTAACGCTGTACAACACTGGAATTTATTTGTGTACTTTCTAAGTTTCCTACACTAACTGTGGTTTGGAAGGAACAGTTGGTGGTAGGATTTTGCAAGTTTTGGGATTATTTGTTCACTCAGCAAGTACCTTTATGACTCTGTCACAGTCCATGTTGGAGTGAATGACTTGAGACATACGTCTCTGGACTATATGAAGAGAGACATGATGTAACTCTCTGATTATGTGTCCCAGACAGGTATGTCCCTAGCCCTAAGCAGTATCCTTCCCTCATCCAGGATGATGCTACAATATAAACAAAAAATGATTGACTTCAACAACTGGCTTAACTTCCGGTGTTAGTCCAGGGGGATGCAGTATCTGTCAGCCTGGGAGGATATGGTAGACAGACCTTGCTGCTTTGCTAGAGATGGTCTGCATCTGTCCCCCCAGGCTTTTGGATACTGGCAAAGGCCCTTGCCTCCCCCATAGTGCCTTTTTTAGGCAATGTCAAAACAACAAATTTTCCATTGTAACAAAATCTAATCAAAACAAACTCAGGGTCATGGTGCTTAATGCTAGGAGATTAAACATGAAACTGCACTTCCTGGAAGCACTCCTAACCTTGAAGGATGATGACATCTGTACAGTTACTGACACATGGTCCAAGGCTGCTGAGAGCACCCCAGCCATGCCTTACACAGGTTCAGACCTAAAAATGATTGTGAAGGAGCCAAAGGTGGAGGTGTATCTATCTTCATTAAAACCAAATACACTTCAAGACTGGTCAAACAGCATGACTCTCTCTCTCTCACTACTCCAAGTCCAATTAACTATTGGGAGAGTACCATACCACACCATTGCTAGTTATAGATACCCCACCATGAACCAGGATAAGCACACTGCCTACCTCGACTTACTGGAATCCGTCACCATACAGCCCAGCACTTTAGTCATGGAAGATTTCAACTATCCTTCCAAAGACTGGTGGATATACAAGAGCAAACACATGCTTGCCCAGAGATTCCTGGACTTTGTCAAACATAAGTGCTCTGGAACAGATAGTCTGCACCACCACTAGGGGCTCTAATGTTCTGGGCATAGGACTCACCAACATTAGGCGGTCACTGTACTAATTCCTGGTTAGGTCAGACCACAAATAAGTCTCGTTTGAAGTAATACTGTAACTGGCACCCTCACAGGAACAAACATTTTAAAAAATTTTACCAAAGCTAACTACAGCCTACTAAGTGATGGTAAAGAAGCTTCGTATTACCCACAATTGCAGACATCAATGACCAATGATTAATATGCAGAAATGTAAGCAAATGACCTGTACAAACACTTAAGGGACTGCATAAACTGCTGTACCTGACCAGATCTTCCTGTAAAAACAAGCCACAGTGGAGGACTTCAGGTATAAACAGATTATATAACAAGTGGAAACTGTTGTCCAAAAGCAAGACAGATATCACTCTGCAGAGGAAGAGTTCCCTCCTAAGCCTAAACAAGAAAATCAGAAATCTTGTAAAGTCTTCCAAATCAAATTATGAAACTAAAATTGCATCCCTAGCCAAGGATAATCATAAGGCATTTTTTACCTATCTCTGAAGTCTAAAACAGAATGCCCAGCTATGTGCCAAACTGGTTGTAGATGGGATCACTCAAACTTCACCTACCCATCCCCACCTAACATATCTCAAAGCATACCTGACACCAGCCCTCTGCCTAGTATCTCTAGAGAACAGATCATCTCTGCACTCACCAAAGCCAAAAACATGGCCTCAGTGGAACCAGACAATATCCCAGATTGTTTACTAAACAAGACCTAGCGGACCCACTTGGTGTTCTCTTTAATCATAGCTTGAGAATTGGCTATGTTCTTGCAGAATGGAGAACAGTGGGCCTAATAAAGCATTCGCCTTCTCATTTTATTGTGTGAACTGGTGTTTGGTCAGCTTTGAGTATTAAAACTTGGATACAACTTATTTCTTCCCTGAAATGAAATGAAAAAGTAGTATTGAATTTATTTTCTGTATACATAATTTTTGTTCAAGCCAGCAATGGATCAAAAGGTTGGGGAAGAAAGCTTTAAAATAATCCCAAATGTATCCATAACCCCATGGCTTCTGGGTGCCTAGCAACACCCCACTTCAACAGCCAGCTTAATGTAGTTACAGGTAGTCTTGGTCAGTAAAGATATGTTGAAAGGAAGCAGGAAAAAAAACAAAGTTGATGAGTTAGACTGAAATTTTTTTCCTTTATCATAGTTTTCATTCATGCCATCATTGGATATAAAATATTTAGTCCTGGCACACCAATTATAAGTTTTTTACTTTCAGAAGTGGCAAGTGTGACTTCTACCACATGGGTTCTTTCAATCAGTTAACTATCCACTGTACTACATAATGACTTATATTCACATTTACAAGTTTGTTGTTAATACCTGCACATGCAATAGTGTCAAAAGCGTTAGAAGGTTCCAGATGCGATGCATGTGTTACATAATCTCTATCCAATGCCTTGGTGAATTTTTTTCAAAGAAATTAATTTAAAGGGCAGGGCTTTCTTTTGACAAATCCAAAACTGATACGGCTCCACAGTTAAGAGATTTTCAATATCCACATTGAGGAGGTCTGGGATATTGTATACATAGCTTTACGTATGTGGCTAGTAAGACTAATGAGTCTGTGTTTACCAGTTCTACGATTGGGCTATCCTTGTGTAACAGTATTACAATGACTGTTTTCCAGGCATGTAGACTGCAACCAATGAAGAGGTTTAGATTAATAACTGTATTGCCACTGTTATAACTGTACTTATGTGGATACTGGAATATCTGACTTTCTTGTCTTGTACAAGAAGACATTACTGCAGTCAGTTTTGGCAGCTTCACTCAGCTGCCTCTTGCAAAGGCTGTAGCTCTGTACATATATTTAAGTACCTGTGCTGCTAGCAGCAACATTATGATAAACCTGCATTATGCAGGAAAATGCCCTTGACCTCGCTATTAAACAGTATGACTGGCATAAACTTACTGCAGCTGTATATCCTATGTATAAAAATACAGTTTGTTCACACACAAGGACGCCATGTCTTACCAATCTCTTAGGTAATGTACAGTTCATTATCCACTGGTATGCAACTCCTCTCTGTACTCTTCTTTTCTAGACCTAACACCACTCTTAAGTATTCAACTGCAGTACCACCTTTATCATTTTTACAAGAAAAGCGCAGTCCGGGTCTGAACTGTCTGCAAACAGCTAAAGTTAACTTTGAGTATGTGTCTACCTGTTTCAGCCAATATTCATTTTCCCCTGGAGAGCACTCTGCTTTGGCTTGTTGAAGATATGTTACAAGAAATTATTACTACATGTGGTTCAGACACTTGTTTGCTTAAGATGGAGGATATCTACAGTGCTGTTTAGTCTATATGATCACAACAACAGAAATGTAAGAAGGTGGAGCAAGATGTTACAGATTTTAAAAACGGCCATACATTTGTTTGGCCCCTAGGTTCTACTACAGAAATTAATAATTCAACCACCGAAAAGGACCATCATTCATCAACCGAGATCAGGAAGTCCACTTCTGATTTGCTGCCATGGTCTAGTATTCCAATCTCATCTGATTTGCTGCAAGGGGCTCATCGTAAGGAACCAATAGTAGCCTCTACTTCTAATCCTATCCCTTTTCCTTCTCTTCTGGTAGCAAAAATGCAGCCGCTGAGACAACGCTCAGCAAGCAGAGGGAGGAAAAACAGGAAAATATTATCAGAATGTACTATCCTGGCTTTAAAGAGCAAACGACAAATAAGCTTTTCGTGAATATTTCATCTACTATGCTGAATTATTCACAGATGAATTTGTTAAGTAAAGGCTTGTCATTTATACATTCCGTTTATTCTAATTTTAGTGAAACTGTTCCGAGTTTGAGACTATTTGCTAGAAATGTAGTGTTGAGACTCCTATTTCCAGAATGAGTTAAAAACTTGACTGGTTCATTGAAGAAGGCTCGTTTGTTTAATCCTAAACTAAATAGCTCACTTGAATTGTTTCTTAAATTTTGTGAAGTAGATTTAATTGATTCTGTAAAAATGCCTCATTCAAAAATTTTTCTAATGAACGGGAAGCTTTAGAGCAATTCAGGAACAGGAATGATATTCAAATTAAACCTGCTGATAAAGGTGGAGCTGTAGTAGTACTAGACACTGCTTTTTATGTTGAAAGTGTGAATAATCTTTCATGTGACAGCAACACCTATGAGCAAATTAGTATGTGTGATATTAATAATTTAATGTTAAAGGGTCAAAATTATTTGTATGACCTCTTGATGAGTAGAATGACTAATTATGAACTCTTTAAATTCTTTGAAGTGGAACATCCTGTTATTTCAGTTATTCAGGGTCGACCAAATATACATAAGTCCCTATTTAAACCACCATTTAGACCCATTGTTTTGAGTCAAGGCTGGTAGACAGAACCCCTGTCCATCTTTGTTGAGCAAAAACTCAAACCTATTGTTGAAATAACTCCCGCTATATTGAGAGATACATAACATTTTTGAGAACCTTGTATGAATCACTTGGTAGTACTGATATTAGTGGCTGCATTCTTGTAGAATGTGTGTACTCTATTTACAATCATACCAAATTTTGAAGTGGTTGAAGCTATACCTGTGTATTTATCTCAACATTGTCAAAATTCTAAAGATGCTATTTTTTAATTTATTTATTAGATTTAATTCTTGAGAATGTTTTTTTTCTTTTGTGATTGTATCTTTATTCAAAAGTTGGGCGTAGCTATGGATACATCTTGTGCCAATAGCTACGCCAACTTAGTAATGGCACACTGCGAGGAACAATTTATTTTGAACACACATATTTATTCTTCTAATATGATACTACTATGGTAGATTTGTTGATGATATTTTTTTGTTATAGGATGGCTCTCCCCGACTTTTAGAAGATTTTGTTTTGTATTTAGGAAGTACTAGTTCTTTTTTAAAATTTACTCTTTCTTCATCTACACATTCTATTAATTTTCTCGATTCCAATATCACAAATAATGATGGACATATACAAAACTATTTAGGAAGGAAACATGGAAGAACAGTTTGGTGCATAGAACTAGTATGCACCCTAGTCATATTTTTCCTAATGTAGTCAAGGAACAGTTTTACAGGGCATCCAGATTATGTACTAGTGATGCTGATTTTGAGCAGAAACTAGCCTGTATGTCAGGTAATTTTAAAGACAAAGCTAGTAAGTCAATATAAGAAAGATACCATGTATGCAAGGAGTAATGATGCTAAACCCTATTTTTTAACAGGAAGGCGACACCCTCCTAAAATAAATGGACATAGAGACGTTAAGGTGTAAATTACTTACACCAGTGACAAAGGTAAAACTTGTAATATAATCTAAAAAATTGGCCTGTCCTCTTGACTGATGATAGTATTATGGGTGTTATAAGCGATGCACCTAGTTTTAGTTTTAGAAATTGTCCTTCTTTAAAACGACAAATTTGTTATATTTTAAAGAACTCTAGGTATAGAATGTCTATGACATCTGATAGAATAGGTACATACCCCTGTAGATCTTGTAAGGCTTGTAAATTTATTCTTACTACTAATTCTTTCACACAACCAGTGACAGGACAGGTTTTTACTTTCAAGTTTTACTCTGATTGTACTTCTAAATATCTTGTGTATTTTGCTAGCTGTAATAATTACTCAAGTTTTTATGTAGGAAAAACAAATTGCAGCCTTAAAGAATATATTGTGGAACATTTCAGACATATAAGATGCAAAGACTTAAACAATGCACTGGCTAAACATGTAAATCTCTGCCTATACATACTTTTTCTTTTTTTAGTTTTACAATTGATAAATGAAAATTTGAGAAGAGGGCTATTTGGTTAATAGAGTGGAAGAAGCAGAAATGCATTGGATCATTAGACTACAAGCACACAGGGCTCCTGGCTTACATAACAATGTACTTTTAAGACCTGCAGTTAAGAAATATAAATTAGTGCACTGATCCAATTGTTTTACTGCATAAAAAGGTATGTATTTTTTGTACTTGTTTTATTGGTCTGATGACGTGCATTGTTGCATGAAAGCACTTACTGTTCTGTTATTAAACTGTTTTATTTTATTGCTGTGGTTGGCTGGTTACATCTCTTTTACGTATTATTATTATTTTTTGTTGGTCTACCAGCCTTTGACTTTTTAGTGGTCTGTTTTCTTTTTTCGTGTACCTTTGGTCTTTATCCAGACACAAGGGGCCACGAATACCCTACACCTACGCATCAGCCAAGCAATAGCTTTCCCTCTAACATATGGTGGGGCTACTCTGCAGTGATGGCAGATTCCACATGTCCAGTGATAGCACCATGGGCTTTGTACCTGTATATATATATATATATATATATATATATATATATATATATATATATATATATATATATATATATATATATACTGAATGAACAGTCACAAATCCGCAGATTTGACATTAATCGTCGACATCTGGGAACAAATTTATTTAGAATTTTGAGATTTTAATAGTAAACCTATACATATATATATATATATATATATATATATATATATATATATATATATATATGTATAGGCTTTTGATCCTAGGATGTGGTGCAGTGTTCTCCCCATGTACTGATCTGCATCCTCACCATGCTCCTGGTGTGCAGTCAAATGTGGATGTCTTCCAAACCACTCCTGTTTATTGTCTTTCTTCCCACACATTTTCCAGGTCTGCGTTGTCTGCCGAAATGGTCATTCTACCCATCCACGGCCGAAAGAATCCTCATAGGTGGGCTGGGGACATCCATGGCTTGAGTCCTGTGTGGTTCCATTACATCTTTCAACAGATACCACACATTTGCTCAGACAGACACACATACATGCACACACATGCACACATTATAGGCTGCCTCAGTGAATCCCTGTCTGCTGACTGTTTTACCATAGGTTGTAAACTCAGTTATGTTGCTTCTAGAGTCTACACTGTCAGTAAAAAAATCCCTAGGAACCTCAGTTCTTTTAACTAGTGGTAGTGGTTGCCATCTGTAACAGTAATAACGAGATCTTGAGAGAGCTCTATGGTACACCACTGGTGTCAGATCTTTTAGAGGAGATATAGCCACTCACCTGATTTTTCTGGGTTGTATTTGTGAATCAATTTACTATCCATGAAGTCACTTAAGTTTATAGGTTGTTACTAGATTAATGACTAGCAGGGCTCTTACAAGCTTAGCCGCTCACTCCTAACCATTTGGGTCTTGAGTATCATGGGTGTCCATATGGGGGAGCATGTTAGTAGGGAGGCAACTAAGGAGTTGTGGGGGGGTGTTAGTTAGGATAATACTTTTCTTATTCACAGTCTTTGTCCTTAAGGGGCATGAGGGCTAAGCCCAGGGTAAATTTACAATTTCCTAGCCAATTGACAAGGTTTCATTTGAAAAAGGTCAGTTTTACATGGATGAGGAACCTATTCTACAGCATAAAGATCCCTTGGAACACATATCTTTCTCTCCAGCATGTTCTGTTTATGTCATGCATGAAGTTCAGATGCCTGAATCTAGTGTTTTGGTGCTGTTTGTTTTGCACATGTGCAACAGATCCATCAAGGCTGAGTCTGAGGAAGCCTTGTAAGTTAGGCAAAGATCCCATTCTCAGCAGTATATAGAAGACTTACTACAGTGACGGAGTCTTTAGATGATCAATGCAGTATGGCGTACTCATGCTCAGAATTCTCCTGTGAGAAACATTAGTGGGAGTTTCAACTGTTGCAAGTGTCTGCTTAGGTACATACCAAAGGAGGCATTATACTCAATGACAGACATGACAAGGGATGAGTAGAGTGGAACTATAACTTCCTTGGACCTGAATAGCATACCCTTACCTATAAGTTGGGCAACAACATAGAATGATTTTTCTTATTATCTTAGCTATGTATTGGTGAAAAGCCAGATTGCTGTCTATATGTTCCCACATCCCTTACTACATGGTTGAGTATTATAGCTGTTTTATTGCTATATTAATTATTCTGGGCTGACAGATTCCAAAAGGGAATTATAATGCATTTTTTGGCATGAGTTCTAGGCCATGATGTTGGCACCAGTCATTTGTCTCTGTTAAACCTATTTGCAAGATATTAGTGTTTTGGGGGGAATCTGTAAGATCTCCCAATTTACAGTCATCTGCAAAGTTGGTGAGCCAGAGGCCTTGAACGCTAGCCTTCTCTTCTGAGAAGTAGATGTCAAACAGGAGCAGGCCCAGTATGGAGCTCCAGGGTACACCCCTAGTGACCAGTCTCTTGGTGGAGATATTCTCACTCATCCTGACTTCTTTGGTCCCATCTGTGAGTCAGCTGGCAATCCAGTGAGTTATGTAGGGATTTATGCCTAGCTCAGAGAGCTTGTCAACAATGCTTGAGTGTGGTATTGTATTGAATTGAATTCTTCAGTTAGGTCAAGACACAAAGTATGCAATGTTTTACCTTTGTGTGTTGTCTTGGTGACCCTTTCAAAGAAGTCTATCAGGTTAAGTAGGCAAAACATTCCCTTATCACAGCCAAACTGGGAAGGGTCTAGTGTCTGAAGGTTGTCAATATTCTTGTTTATCATTTCTGTGATAATTCATTCCATGGCTTTGTGTATTAGGCTTGTTAGACTGATAGGTAAGTAGTTCCTTGGGTCAGGCGATGGTCTGCCCTTGTGGTGGGGAATGACTGTTGTGTTGCTACATTTACTTCCAATATAGCCTTTTTTAAGAATGTAGCTGAAGGGTGGCTTGCATGGTCCCAATAGGTCGTATTTTAGGCTGTTCAAGAGGCAACTGGGGGTGTTGCTGGGACCCACAGATGTGGTGTTTTTGGCTTTTCTGTGCTAACAGTTGGGGGAAGTATGCTAGAGGGGATTTCACCTTGTGGAACCGGGGGTGCGGAGAGTGGGGGTGAGGTTTCAGCTAAATTTATCAGCCAGTAGATTTGGTATGCCACCCTGAGTGGTGAAGTTGGTACCATACACCACTATTTCAGAACACTACTGTGTGTTAAGGTTTTACAGATAGCTGAAGAAGGCACTGTGATTGTCCTCAGCCTGCAAGCTATCTTATGGCAGCCTGAGGAAATGGAACACTCCCAGTCCAAGCAACAAACCCTGCATAGGTTGTGTATGCAATCCATAACTGCATCACTCAAAAATTATGCTTGTTTTGTGGTTGTCCACATCTCTTCATGCTTCCTTGTTGAAACAGCTAGTGTACTCTGTGTGTCTGCACTGTAGTTGAATAAGCTTCCTATACATTCAGTCAGCCAGTGTTTGTCATTCACTCTCAGTGTTTGTCATTCACTCTCTCTCCCATTTCCCTTTTCATCTGACTTCTTCACTGCCAAGACCACTGCTCAAACATGAACCTCTCACTTTTGTTCACAGACCAGTATAAAGTAGCCAAGTGTACTATGAAAGAGACTAACAGATTAGAAGCTGCCTGCAAACTGACATACACATCTGCTCTTAGATTAGCATGGTAATTATCAATCAAATATTAGGATTTCAAAGTGATATGAGCAGGTTAGCATGCATGGTATCACCTGCCAGCCAGTTGCTGTACCCCAGCAAGGAATGAAACCTGGATATGCCACTGACTGTCATTTACCTTTTTAAGTAAAGTACACTGTGGGAATGAATTTATTTCTACTTTGTGGGTGACTCCGTAATGTAGACCAGTCATGTCAACAACTGCATTTGCATTAATATTTTGTTTCTGAGTATCTCACTTACTAAAGCTGAATAGTTATACTCTTATTGTTATTTATTAGGCCATCTGCTAATCAAAGACAGGAATAATTCATTGGCCTGTATGAAAGACACTTAACAGTTTATGAATTATCATTTGAACCTGCTACTCTCTGCAGCTTCAACTGATTCAAGGCCGCTGTAAAATTATTTTGCCACTTTTCATTTAATTCTTTAGACAAAGTTCATAATTCCTATAACTTAAGTCATTATCTACATTTTGACTAATATTTAATAATTAGTCAACCATTAACTAAAATTTAAAAGAATTACAGCTAAAGTTTCACAAAGTCTAATGGTATAATGGAAACAAACAAAAAACACTATCCACAAATGGTGTGGTGCTGTGGTGTTAGGAAATCCACACTAAGGCATTTTTCAAGAGATTTACTGTAATCTTGGTTTCACCATTCTCGGCTGTGTGTTAGCTTCAGTTAAAAATTGTTCAGTAACAAAGGAAATCACACAGCAGATATGAAAAGAGGAGAAAGTCCTCATTGAGGCAGGGCTAAAGGACTGTTCCATATGTCTGAGAGATTTCCATGTCAGTGGTTCACCTGAAAGAGTTTTAATTTCAGTGTTAAAGGTAACAGTGCAGAAGTTATGAGTAGAGGAGTGCAGCCTTCAAGCAGGTGAGGCAGGATGTTTTTCATTGTCTGCAGAATTTTGAATCAGAATCACACTGGAAAGGTGGAGGCATGTTTAGTTATTTTTATTACTTATTTTTAATTATGCTTACTTTGTATACTTTTTGAGTTTGGTGACAGTGAGGTTGTAATTTAGGCTTTGTGAGTTTTGGGAAAGGGGACTTCTGAGTTTAGGTCTCAATGAAGCATGTGTTAATGATAAAGATCAGATTTTACAATATTGCAGCAGTGCTGAATAGCTTTTTTTTTCGGGGGTGCATTTCAAAAATAAAGCATTTATGCAGAAGATGATGTCTTCATGACAATTGAGCGGAAATGTTCATATCAAATATATGCCAGATATTACAGGTAAAAGTATGTTTTTTGTTTTGACAGATTGCTATTCTGTAATGAATTACTAATTTTTGCTCACGTATTATGTAGATGTTGAGCAAGAAATAAGTAAAACTCATGGTTTATGGAACGATTTACTGCTATATAATGCTTACATTTTGTAATGTTTTGTAATCTTAGTATCATTTATAACAGTATTAATCTATGCATCAATTTACCAGTTTTCAGACTTCTCATGTGGTTTGAGTTGGTAGCTTTTTCTCTTTGTGGATGGAGTTGCAGCTCACTTGAAAACACAACCTTGGAATTCGTGCCACAAAACCACCATGAAAAAGGTGAGGATTAAAATGAACTATAAAACACTAGCAACAACACTATTATTGAGTGCTTTTGATTTGCAGCTCAGTTTATTTTTACTATAGTTCTCTGTTTGTAAACTGAGTATATGACAGTGTGGTAGTTCTTTCTCATACACAAAATTTGTTTTACACTTCAGCAGTCTTAGGATTAATTGCTATATAGATTATGTGAGCTTTTGCTCTCTCCAAAGCCAAAAACACAGCATCAATGGGACTGGACGGTGTCCCAGGCTGCGTCCTACACGAGCTCAAAGATGAACTAACCCTCACCTAAACACACTGTTCAAAATCAGCCTCTCCACAGGCTACGTGCCCACAGAGTGGCACACAGCAATGGTTATTCCGCTCCACAAAGGTGGAGCCACAACAGACCCTGGGAACTATCGCCCTATAAGCCTGACTAGCTTGGTCTGCAAGGCTATGGAGAGCATCATCATGGATCTCATTAACAGAGACAGTGGGAACCTCCAAACACTGGACCCTACCCAGTTCGGCTTTGTTAAGGGAAGATCATGCCCCCTAAACCTGGTGGACTTCTTTGAGACAATTACCAAGGCTATAGATGAGGGAAAAGTAGTCCACACAGCCTACCTAGACCTCGCAAAGGCCTTCGATGCCATTCCCCATTCTGGTATTATAGACAAACTCACCAGTCTGAACATAAACCCCTACGTCAGGAGATGGGTTGCCAATTGGCTCACAGACAGAACCCACAAAGAGTTGCGGGAGCTAGGTCTGACTCTAAACCGGTTACAAGTGGCGTTCCCCAGGGCACAGTCCTAGGACCCCTCCTGTTCAGCAAATACTTCTCAGAGGTACAGGCAAGCACAGAGGGACTATGACTGACCATGTTCGCAGACGACTGCAAACTAGGGGCTATAACTGACTCTCTGGCTGACACAGATATCCTCCAAAAGGGTCTCACTGAGACAGATACTTGGTGTCAAAATCATGGCCTCAAGCTAAATGCCAACAAGTGCATAGTCACCCCCTTTGAAAAAACAAAGTACCCACAAACTACCACATAGGTGATAGCCCCCTAAATATGGAAGACATAGATTCATAGATTAGTACTAAGCTAACTGCCCTTGCGAGCCATTTTAAGCCTAGCCAGTTATCCCTTGTAAGACTCAAACTCTGCACCTTGTGTTTGTAAGGCAAACACCTTAACCATTAGGCCACCCTCCCAACCCAATATAATAAGGGATCTGGGGACCCAAGTAGATAGTAATCTCTCCTTTGATAATCACATTGCCAAAGTAGTTAGAAAATCCTTCTATGTGGCCCACCTAATCACAAAAGGGTTTGCATCCAGATCAAAAGAGGTCATTGTGCCCCTCTATGCATCACTCATCAGACCCATCATAGAGTACAACGCCCCATTTTGGATGTACCTTACAAGACACCTGCATCAGCTGGAAAGACCACAGAAGTATCTCACCAAGTGGATCACTGTCCTCAAACAGATGCCCTATGCAGCTCGACTGAAGAAACTCCAGCTGTACTCAGTTGCATGCCGCCTACTCAGAGGTGATCTCTGCCTGACATACAAGGTCATGTCCAACCCAGCATTGATGGACATGCTCCACCTAAAGAAAACCATATCCCCTCGAGCCACATGCTCTAGGGATCTAAACCTCACAACAACAATAAATAGGACGTACTGGAGGGAAAGATTCCTGTCCCAGAGAGTTCCCATGCTCTGGAACAAGATTCCAATCTACATTAGGCAGAGCTCCTCAATAACACTCTTCAAGAGAAACCTTGATGAGTGGATGGAAAACAGAAAGTTTACCCTGGGGATCACTTCAGTGGCTCTGCTGGACAGAGGCACAGGGAACTAATCTAAGGGGGCGGTGAAAGCCAACACATTCTGGCTAGGCTTATAAATGCCTTTGGGCAGATAGCCTAGTACCTATCTATGAACCTATATGTGTCTGTATGCATGTATGCATGTATGCGTGTGTGTGTGTGTGTGATATATATATTGATCAATGTTATCTACCAGTTTGCAAATATTTACTGTGGCTTGAGTGGGTCACATAGTTCTCTTTGTTGGTGGTGATTTCAATTTCTGTTTATTTTTACTGCTGTTACTATTTCTAAGTTGAGCATAAATAGGTTTCATGGGCAAGTACCAGACAATCAGTCGGCAGAATATTACAAAGAAAGCCAATAAACAAAATTCAAAATGTTCCCTACAGCCTCAAGGACAGCAATACAAGATAAGCCAGGGGAGAATTTGATGCTGCCCATTCAATTGTCTATTGTTTATATTGAAGGTGGCAAGGATGCTACTCTACTTGACATGTAGTTCAAACATGTTCTTGAAGTGTACCCCCAAATTTTTGAATCCCTTTTTATACAGCCTAGGTGAGCAATTGCTTATCTAACTAGCTATAATAAATTTACACATTACAGATATTAAAGATTGGGACTCACTATACCTGGGTCATGCTATCTGAGAGCTGGCACAACTGATCGACATCAAGTTTGAGGCTGCACTGACTGTTCTGGCTATGATAGTCAGTCATTTAATCCTTTATGGAAATGTTACAAAGCACTCAAATCTTAAGTCAGCTATGGTTTATCACTATCACATGGTAGGCAAGTACAGTTATTCTGCAGTGTAGTACCCCCCGCAATGAATTTTGTGTAGTTTTGGGGGTTCCACTGTTGACTGACAGATGATGGTGGCATGGCATCACTGACGCACAGGTTGGTGCCATGGTATCTGTTCATTTGTACACTAAATTACACAATATATTTTGTGTATGCTGTTGAAAGTCTGCTCTTCAGAGGTTGCAGGATGAATGAATTTATTACTGATCTCTGAACTGTCCTTGACATTTAGGCACATTTATGATTTTGACTCAAATTTTAGTTCTGTCCATCTCAGTCCTAAAACTGGTGACTTTTGGAGAAAAGGTGAATTATACTTAACAATGTTAATAATCATAGCTATCATTCAGAAAATGTATATTAATTCACACTCTATTATTCTAGCAATGTCTAAAATTAATAACGCTAATGTTTTCAAAGTGTCCATGATTGTCTCAGATTTTCTTGAGATTGGTCCCTGATTGGTTGAGAGCTATGGTTGAGAGATATTAAATAAACCTATAAACTTTTAAAATAATATTTTCCATCTGTTTTACTAATCTTGAATGTATATAGGGGATCCATCTACAAAAGTGTGGATGTTACATTTTATTTTTTAACAGGTGGGACTTTGGTTCTGTTCAAAAAAGTTTACATTACTGTTTTAGTTTAGTAAACGTTTGTGACAGGCACTGAAGGAGTGACTCTGCCATTGATGGCATTCCTGTAGACATGGTTATTTGTGATGTTGGTCAGGTTTGCTACTGCACACCTGGAGGGTATTATACTGCAGAATAACTAAGCAGTACAGGGACTCCCATGGTGTCGTGTACACACCTATATTGCTTAGAAATAGCAATCTGTACGCAGTTAAGTAGAATAAATACAGGCTAGGTATTATAATGTAAACATCTAATGTAAGTTCCTAGGTTCACTGGTTTACACTAGGCTAATGACCACCTGGGTCTTTACAAGCCTAAATGTGGACCGCAACCAAGTTTTTGTCCCAGAGTTCATTGGACACCTATATGATGGGGTATGTTAGTAAAGAGGTAGTGAGTGCGGGGGTATATTAGTTGGAGATTAATTTAATACTGTCAACCTCTGATTGTTGTCATATGTTCCCATGTCCCTTACTATTTGGTCAACTATTAGGGGTGTTTTACTGATGGAGTAATTAATCTGGGTGGACAGATTCCAAAAGGGCATTATAATGCATTTTAGGCATGAGTTTTAGGCCATGAATTTGTCACCACTCATTTGTCTGTGTTAAAAACACTTGCAAGATGTTGGTGTCTTGGGGCAAATCTATAAAGGCTCCCAATTTACAGTCATCTGTGAACTTGATGAGTGAGAGGCCTTGAATGTTAGCTTTGACTTCTGAGAAGTAGAGGCCAAACAGAAGCAGGCATACTACAAAGTCCTGGGGCACTCACCTGATGACCAGTCTCTTGGTGGAGGTAGTCTCACCGATCCTGAATTCTTGGGTCCTGTCTTAGAGCCAGCCAGCAATCCACAGGTTTGTAGGGATTTATTTCTAGCTCAGAGAGCTTGGCAACAATGTCTGAGTGGAGTACTGTATTATTTTACTGATGGAGTAATTAACTTGAGCAGACAGTTTTCCCGAAGGGCACTATAATTCATTTTTTCATATTGAGGTTTAATCCATGGCTTTGGCGCCAGTCATTTGTTTTTGTTAAATCCTCTTGTAAGATGTTGCTGTCCTGGGGGGATTCTATGACAGCTCCCAATTTACAGTTATCTGTGAACTTGGCAAGCCAGAGGCCTTTGACTTCTGAGAAGTAGATGCCAAACACAAGCAGTCCCAAAACAGAGTCCTGGGATACTCTGCTGGTGACCGGTCCTGTGGTGGATATAGTCACACCAATCCTGACTTTCCTGAGTCTTATGTGTGAGCCAGCCTGAAATCCAGTAGGTTATGAAAGGATTTCTGGCTAGTTCTGAGAGTTTGTTGACAATACCTGAATGGGGTATTGTACTGCATTGTCTTGGCCAGGTCAAGGTAGGTGGTATGCATCATTCTGCCCTTATCCATAGCCTCGGTGACCCTCTTGAAGAATCTACCAGGTTGAGTAGGCAAGATTCTCCCTTAACAGAGGGAAGCTATGTTAGCTTATTGATTTTAAACCGTTAATTTCTTGGCCAGAAATGAGTGGGGCCAGTGAGGTCATATGAGGTTCGAATTACAAGATGAAGGTGGCACCATTCACCAGCAGTTCAGCACACTGCTGTGTGTTATCTTTAAGGTTCTAGACATAGTTGAAGAAGTGTGATTGTCCTTAGCCTGCAAGGCTATCCTGACCTCATACTTGGCCTTGTAGGACTTAATTAGACCTCTTAGTTCTTGTTTAATTGTATAACAGGCCAACTGTCTTCAAGGGAGTTGCTCTTCCTGATTCTGACTACGAGTCTTCTACTTTTCTTTTCTTTTATACTGTTTAGGTAAGGATTTTATAAGTGGGTTGGTTTTAATGTTTGTTTTGAGTTTATTTCTGGTAGGTACAGTAGCCTCTATATAGCCATTCACATGTTTGTGTAGGGACTGTATAAATAATTCTGCACAGGTAGGTGTGTCTCAGGGTTAGGGAAGCCTTAAATTTTTACAAACTGTCATATTTTGCCTTTGAATGCTTCCTAACTGTTTCTGATTTAGTTGGATTGTCTTGGTTGAATTTTACTTCAAATTAGTCAGATTTGTGATCCAACCTCACTAGTGAGGATGTGACATGGGGGGAGGGGTAGTGGTTAGTAGTGTTGCAACACTCATCTATGTTGGTGAGTACCACATCTTCTGGTTGAAGCATGCAGTATCTGTTCCAGTGTGTTTGTGTTAATAAAGTCCTTGAAGTGTTGCGCCTATGAGTTTGAGGTAGTGTATATAGATTGGTAGTTAATGTCACCAATGAATAGGGTATTTGGCTGGATGGTGAGCACCTGTAGTAGGTTTACATATGAGTCTTGAGACTCTAAGGGTATCAATTCTAACCTGTAGCTAGTCCTGATATGGTGAGGGATCTTATTTATGGTAACTTGCATGTGAATGAGGTCCATGGTCTCAGTGATTAACCAAGTGGGAGATATGTTTATCGCTAAGTAGATAAGCTGTGTGATAAAAATGGCTTCCCCACAACAGAGGACACATGGTGATCAAAGCACAGTTTATTGTCAACATAGGTTCCCAGATCCCCAACTATGGGATCAATTTTCAGGGTTGTACAGTCGATATAATAGTTACAAGGGAAGACATGCTTGTCAAAGGATACAGTTACACATTTCTGAGCATTTAGTTTTAGTCCATGATTTGACACCAACCATTTGTTTCAGTGAGGCACTTTTGGAGAATCATGGCGTAACCTGGGGTATTTATGATGGTGCCAAGTTTGCAGGCATGTGTCAACATGTTCAGCCACAAACCCTGAACATTAGCTTTGACCTTCAAAAAGCAAATGCTAAAGAGATGTGGCCCAAGGACTGAACTCTGGGTGCACTTCTAGTGATAAGTCTTTTTTGAAGAAGTCAAGCAGGTTAAGTAAGCAAGATTTGCCTTTGGTGAATCTGAACTGAGTTCGGTCTAGCATCTGTAGGTTTCTAAGTTATTAAATCCATAATGATCTTAACTGCAGCTTTACAGATGAGGGTGGTCAGGCTTATGGGTCTATCATTACTTGGGTACTTTGAAGCCCCACCTTTGTGCAAGGGAATGACTGTTACTATCCTCCATTTATCCTGCATGAAATCTATATTAAGGCTGACATTGAACAGCCACTGGGGTGGGGGATCTGGCAAATGATGACTCAGGCTTACCAAAAGGCTGCATGGTATGTTGCCCAGCCTCATGCAGTTAGCATTCTTGGCCTTAGACAGTACTTTGAGGATTTGTTTTGGGGAGATTGCGGGTTGTAAATGTGAGTATATGATCTGAGAATATTGGAGATATGATGGCCTTGAAGTATGAGCAAAGTTTATCATCAGTTAGACTTCTGTGGTGCATGCATTTCCTCCTGTGTCCTGTAGATTGTGCAACTAGATTGGTAGGTAGTTCAACTCTTAGAGTGGTAAACTTGTGCCTGATGGGGGAGTAAAGAGTCAGGTAGGCATAACCTCAACCACAGCTGTTACAAATCAACTTCTACTCTGGAGAAATACTTTGAAGTGAGGATTGGTATACTGGTAAAGTTGTTTACATCACAGGCACAAGGTACAGTGTTTGATTCTCACATTTTGAAAGGGAGATTGGCTAGGTTTAAAATTACCTACAAGAGCAGCTAGCCTAGTACTTAACTATGAAGCTATACTGTAATGCCCTCTGGGTCTGAATATGTAGTATCATTTACCATTAAGTCTACGCAGTGCTGGGCATTATTTCGGAGGTTTGAAACATAGTGAAAAATGCCTTGTTGTTACTCTTCATATGGGTGACTATTTTTATCTCATATTTGTCTTTTTTTATTTCATCGAGGTCTGCAGTTACTTGTTCAGTTTAAGAAAAGCCTTTTTGTATCTTGTTAACTTTTTTTGTTTTGCATACAGTAAGTTTTTTTTACTTTTACTATAGCACCTGTTTATATTAGTGTTCTACTATAGGAGTTCATTTTTGAATTTGGCACTGTAATCATTTCTGAGGGAGACAGATGCATCTATGCAACTATTTACATGTGCATAGAATTTGTCTGTTAAGGATTTCACATAAGCAGTGGGGTTCAAACCCTTCAACCTCTTAGAATAAAAAATCTGGATAAAAGTTCATAGATTAGTACTAGGCTAACTGCCCTTGTGGGCCATTTTGAGCCTAGCCAATTACCCCATGTGAAAATTAAACCGCATCTTGTGTCTCTAAGATAAACACCTTAACCATTGTGCCAACCTCCCCAAAAATAATGATGAGGGGTCAAAGGCCTCAAAATAGGTATACATTTTCAATTTTACACTTATAAAGTGAGAACGTTGTTAAACTAAAAGATTTTGCATTAGCATGCATTTTCTGAATAATATGAAGTCTGAAACTCAAATGTGTCTCATTTAGTATATTCAGTCCTCACTGACCTGCCAGAAAATCACAAATGTTTATGAGGCAAAAATATGGACATGTTGCTAATGTCTAGACACTTGAAAGGCATGTTGGGCTTCTCAAGATGGAAGGGGCATTTGAAATTAGCGAGGTCATCACTCAGTTTTAGTAGATAAACCTTTGCATTATTTCTGAATACTGATTTGTTCAATGTTGATTCAAGCTTCAGTCTTATTGAGAATGTGAATGATTGTGGCATATCTTTCAGTTGTCTAGATTTTTGCAGAATGTCCAGATCTTTGACTCATATTTTTGATCTGCTCCTCATAAAATTAGTGGTTTTCTGAGAAACTGCTAAGGATTGAAGTTGCTAATTAATGATAAACATTTTGAATTTCTGACTTCAAATCCTTCAGAAAAATGTGTGCTACTGCAAAAATCTGTTACTGTATCAACTTTCTAAATTTATAACTGCAAAATTTAAAATATGTTCCAGTTTACATAACCTTGTCTCACAGTATTTTAAGCTTTGTCCAGATTTCTTGCCCAAAGAGGTTAAGAGTTATGATTTGTAGATTGATATAACCATAAAAGACATTACAGTTGGTCCAGGGCAAAGTTGCCCCATATTGGTAAGGAACAAATCTCACTGCTTATTCCATTGTCTGAGTTCACTGACATTGTTATTGTCATCTTGTATGTATTGATATGCCATACTATCTTGTCCAATGACATATTATCTCATAATGACATAATGATTATTACCTAGATGCAAAAGGCCACCCATGTCTACCTGAACAAATACAATATTCCTCTTCTACCTTGCGCATTTTACTGGTGACACTAATGGTTCTGCACTTGCCAAAGGAAGCAATCAACCCTTCATTTGGATAGGAACCACTTTGGATCATTGCAATACCTTGTGAACAAATCCTGTAGCAGAAGAGAATACTGTACATCACTAGTAAACTTCCTGGGATGTTATTTGGATCCAAGGAGCTACTATTCTTCATTGTGTGCTTCTACTTCTTCATGAGGATATGATATCATGGTGGTTGCTCTCAAAGCCTGGTATAACAGTGTCTTTACTTGCTGGGGTTTCAAAGTTATAGCTGAATGTCTTTGTAGATATTTATATCATCTGATTTGGAATTTAGTGCACTACAGTGATGGGTATTACCTCCAAGCTTCCATTCCTACTTACAGAATATCCATTTGCCATTTTAACTTACAGGAGTTCTTGGTTGACTGGAAATATACCAGATTTATTAGTATACTTATGAATTTAAATTATTAACGTTAATATATTTATAGATGGGTATATATATATGATTTTAATGGCTACTCCCTGTGTACTGCCCCTGTGCAGTATGCACACTATCTAGGAATCTTGCCACAGACTGCAATTTAATTCTGCTGTATTTCAGTTGCATTCAAGCAGCTTAATCTGCTCTCAGCTACTGTCATTTTCAATTCTGTGACCATAAGCTTGTCATGTATGTTCTTCTACTCCAAGACTGCCTAAAACATTGTTGAACTCTAAGGGGCAATTTAGTTCAAAGAATAATGTAACATCTGTATACAGGATAGAAGCTTAGACTGGGAAAACCACATAAGGAAAATGTCCATGACCTCAAAATTAAATAGTATGACATTTCATAAATTTACCGTAGGTGCATGTCATACAGTTAACTAGAAATGAATCACACAAGCATGTCTTAGCCCAACTAATCCTCCCATTAAGGTGTATCTTATTTAAAAGAAGCTCACTGCTATTCTACTATAACTGATTTTGGTTATTATATGTATTTCTGGATTCCAACATCTTTTTGTTTCACAGCTTTCTGAGGAAAGCAATTTCATGCATTTGCAACTCACTGGAAAAAAATCCTCATAGGATCATAAGAAGTTACTAAGCTAATTGCCAAACAGCCTTCTTAAGCCTAGCTACTCATGCCCCAATTTTCATAATTATCAGTGCCCTAGGACTAAAACAGCTTTGGTATATGCCTGTGTCTTAGGGTATCTACAAGCTGCTCCTGTCCATAAAGGTCACAGGTGACAAGCCAGGGCTGAATTTACAGTTTCCCATCTATTGGTCCAAACTGCATTTGAATAGGATTAGAGAAGAGCTCTTTTTCACATGAAAGGTGAGTCTGTTCTAGAGAAGGAGTAATCTTTGAGACCTCCTCCAACATGTTTTCTTATGTCACAGACAAGGTTTAGATCCTTAGATCAACTAATTCCAGTACTGTTTGTTTTCTGAATGTATTGCAGATTAATCAGGACTGGATGAGAGAATGCATTGTATGACAGGAATAAATCACCTCTCAGTAGTCTGCAGGAAACAGGGACAGGGGTTTGATGTGGTCCACATAGGACATGTCATTTATACCCTGTATTCTTTTAGTGAGGAACTTGTGTGGCCACTCTAGCTGTTCACAAATGCCTGGTTAGGTACATGCCAAAGGGTGCACTGTAACCTGAACTTTGATCAAAATGTGCCATGGTGGTGAAAAAAAATCTCTCTATGTGGTGCAATTTATAAGTAAGGCAAGGCATCCAAATCTAAGGTCACAGCACCACTATACTGTGATCTCCTTAGATCTGGATGCCTTACCTTACTTATAAATTGCACCACATAGAGAGATTTTCTCACCACCATGGCACATTTTGATCAAAGTTCAGATTATAGTGAATCTGAGTTCCCAAGTCCCTTATCACTAGGTCTACTATAATCTTAAGAGAGAGTTATTAATGCTGTCATTTGCAGGGGTGGCCATTTCACCAAAGGGTATAATTATGCATTTTTTGTAATGAGTTTTAGACCATGGTTTTGGCACCAGTTATTTGTCTGTCAGACCCTCCTCAATGATATCTACATCTTTGGGGGACTGCATCAGCTTGCAGTTATCATCAAATCTGGTCAGCCAAAGGCACTCCACATTTGGGATGACTTCAGAGAAGCATATTTCAAACAAGAGAGGTCCCAGTATGAGCCCTTTGGGACACCATTAGTAAGAGGCCTACTGCTGGAGGTAGATTCCCCCACCTTAACTTAATGTGCCCTATCTGTGAGCCATTTGGCTATCCATCGGGTGATATTGGGATCTGTGCCTAAATTAGTTTGTCTAAAATACCCAAGTGAGGTATCGTGAAATTACTGTGCCAGATTGAGGTATGCAGTATGCAGTATTTTGCCCTAACCCATGGCTCTAATGACCTTCTCCAAGATGTTCACCAGGTTTAGTAGGCGTTAACTGCCCCTGACAAAAGCAAACAGCGATGGGTCAATTTTTTTAGGTTTCCTAGTCTGTGTTTATCAGGTCCATGATCTTTCCAAGACCTTGCAAATAAGATTAGTCAATCTTCTGGGTCTGTAGCTCCCTGGGTCAGTTGATGGTCTGCCTTTGTGTAGTAGGATGACAGTCGCAGTCCTCCATTTCCTATGGACGAAGACTGTATAGAGGCTGTGTCTAAACAGACATTCTAGTGGGCCTGACAGGTCATGTTTCAAGCTATTTAGGAGGCATCCATGAATACTGTCAGGGTCCAGTGAAACAGTGTTTTTAGATGTGGAGAGTGTGGTAAGGACCTGTTCTTTAGTGATAGTTGGAGGAGAAATGGTAGAGAGTATTTCCTGGGGAGTAAGCCATCATTTCAGAGCTATGCAGATTCTATCTTCTGCTTGTACCTTATTCTTCTTGTTAACACTTTTGAGGAAAGGTACTGTTCACTACTCTTTTATTTCGGACTTTGGTAACTTATTTAGCCAATGAAATGTTTCTGTCAAGACTTTTCTCTCTAGACTTATAGGTTAAGAGTTATGCCTTCAATTATAACTAAAATGTCACAAAATCACAAGAAATGAAAGTTTTTTTTTTTGCATGTATATTCATATTGACTAGGTAATCATTTTTTTTCTAATTAGAACTAGCCAGTACGATTTTAACTTACATTCATATAAATAAGTAAACAGACACACACATTCTATGTGAAAATGTGATTTCAATTATTTTACAAAATAAAACAAGCAAGCAGATTCACAGGTTACATGTGAAGTCATGGTTTTATTTATTTTACTATTTCACAGCTAATGACATATCTAGGCATACACAGTTTTTTATATAATGTAACAATTGCGCAGTGAAACAGTGTAATTGCAACTGAGAGTAAATGTGATATTTGTTGCAAACAGATGATTTGCTGATCAATCACGAAAATAAGACATCTGTAATAAACACTCATGAGTTTAAAGAATACCACTGTACCTAAAAAAATAAGTAAATAGAAATGGAGGTATCCTTGTGTATATAAAATAGCCACTCAATTAAACAGCTTATTTACGTTTATACATTTACATCAACATACATACAAATATTTTAGGCATGGGCAAGAATGCCTTCTAGTTTGCAAATGTACCAGAGCACTCACTTCCATATAAGTGAAGATGACGTTCTTAAAAATTCTAAAGTAGTGCTTGCTTTAATATAATTAGAAATTGTATTCCATGTGTCAGTTACTCTTACAGAGAACAAGTTACTACAGCTCTCATTCCTACATCATCTCCTACACAGACTGTCTGAAGATTCTCTACTACTCTTTGATAACTCCAAACATTCCTAGAGGTAGTTGTCTCTAATTACTCTCTTCTTAAGGTCTCCACTTAAATATCAATATGAAATGGAGTAAAACGTTCAAATATTTTAATCTTTTGTAATAACTTAAACTTTCACATCTGTCGCTCGTCTAGTCAGTGGTAGTAGTAGTAGTAGTAGTAGTAGTTGTGGGTTATGTTCAAGCAGCTTTATTATGTACAAACACATCAGGATCGAAGCTTATTAACTTTAACTTAGGTAATTTACATACAAACTAGCTACATTCATTCATTCATACATGCTGCACTTTCAAAATGGCACTGAGCATAGCACGTGCCTGCTATTTATATATGCAAGTTCATTCCTTGATATGCTTCTTAAAGACACAGCACACACACTATGTTCTACATCCTCCCTCTTTGAGAAACAGATCATGCAATGCTGAGAATATCAGTTGACATGCAAATAATACAAATAGCTCTTTGTGAACTAAATACATACATATAGTTATGTCCTGGTCGCTGTGTATTTTACACTAGGACTGGAAGTACGACATAATCATGTGACATAAAACTGAGAATTAGACTTAGCAACTGGTACTGTCTCTGCTGAATGTTCAACCTTAGGAACTTCATCAGGAATGGAAGTAGAAGTAAAGACATTTTGGAATGGGAACATTGGCTGGATTGCTCTGAGATCTAGAGTCTGTATCACAGGAACAATGCTGCAATAACAATACTGGTACAGGAAGAAGATGTCTGCAATTTCTCTTGTACTCCACACCCTCAGATTCTACGAAGTAGGATCTTGGCTCGGTACATATAGCTGTTACTTGTTTGTATCCTCACTGTCTCTTTTTCTTTCAATGGACAAAGAAATCTGCTCAATTTATCATAACTGGACTTCTGGAAAGAACGCTTCCTGAATAATTGGGCTCTGATGGTTCTCTTGTTTTTAGCTTTAGGCTTCAATAAACTGGAACTAATAGGCTGTGTTGTTCTGGTTTGCCTGGATAGAACACTCTGTTCATAGTTCATAGTTTAGTACTAAGCTAACTGCCCTTGCGAGCCATTTTAAGCTTGGCCAATTATCCCTTGTAAGACTCAAACCCTACACCTTGTGTTTGTAAGGCAAACACCCTAGCCATTAAGCCACCCTCCCAACCCCCAAATGAGAAGATTAGTCAAGTATATTGTCACAGGGTATGTTTCTGAGATTAAGTAAATTCAAAAAGACATTTTTATTATCACGCTTTGATCTTTCACATAATTGCTTTTCACTCTGCAATGCACGTTCAGCTAGTCCATTTGACTGTGGATATTCTGGACTACTAGTTAACATGTACAAAGTCCAATTTTCTTGCAAATTCCCAAAACAAATGACTAGTAAATTGAGTATCATTGTCAGAAATAACTTTGTGTGGACTACCATGGACTGAGAAATGATGTTTCAACTTTTATCAGATAAAGAAGTTGGCCTTTTGTATAGACCATTTTGAAGTTGTACTTTTGCAATGTGATCAGCATTCTTTGTAATCTCGCTGGAGCTGAATGCATAGGCTTCTTTAGAATGGTATCTTGAGGTTGGTGATCAGTTTCAATCTGAACAGTTCGACCATAGATATAATCATGAAACTTTGAACATGCAAATACTAGTGCCAAAAGTTTTTCTCAATTTGAGCATACTGCATTTCAGTTTGGGTAAGTGTTCTACATGCAACATGCATAGGCTACTGGTCTGCCTTCCTGAAGAATAACTGTGCCAAGACCATATTTTGAAGCATCACAGGAAAGAGTGACTGGTTTATTAACATCATAGTATGTTAATGTGGGTCTATATCATAATATCAAACATTCAGACACTGGAATCCCTAAAGGCTGACATCAAAATATCGAACCGCAAGTACACCAAACGTGAAAAAAGCACGAAATTCAAAATATTGAATTTCCATGGTTGGCTAATTCCACCTTCTGCTCTGTACTGCCTACCCAAACAAAATAAATAATCTAGACTTCACCCATATATCCCATGTGCTAATTAAATGTGCATTACACACAAATGTATGTGAATGTGAACAAACAACCCAAGTACGGAAAAATTTAATTATGTATCTATTGGGCTACACAAATGCATTACTATATATGCACTTAACTTAACCCTACTTCTAACCATAAGGTCAGTATCTATTGCACATGTACATTAAATGTATTACTATATATGCACTTAACTTAACCCTACTTCTAACCCTAAGGTCAGTATTTACTGCACATGTACGTTAAATGTATTACTATATATGCACTTAACTTTACCCTACTTCTAACCCTAAGGTCAGTATCTATTGCATATGTACGTTAAATGTATTACTATAGGTGCACTTAACTTAACCCTACTTCTAACTCTAAGGTCAGTATCTATTGCACATATACGTTAGTTTGCTATACAGGATACTCTCCTACTGACGTTTTACCTTAGTAAACATGATGTGGCCAAATATGGAAATGCGATATTGTGAATTTCGTGTTTTTTAACATTCAGTTAACTTGTGGTTCGATATTTTGGTGTTAGCCTTTAGGGATTCGAGTTACTGAACATTTGAAATAATGATATAGACCTGTTAATGTAGGTGGGGTGGCAATTTTCTGCTTATGGTCTTCAAATGATTTCTGGTGCTGATCCAGCCAAGACCATGTAACATTTTTGTGCATCAGCTCTCTTAAAGGTGCTGTCAATTTGCTGAAGTCTGGTATAAACTTGCCTAAATAGTTGACCATGCCAAGAAAAAGCTGTAGAGCTTGGATATTATACGATGCTGACATCTCAAGAACAGCTGGTTGCTTAGACAGGTCTTAACCCAGTGCTGGTAAATAAATGTCCTACACACGTAACTTCTGGTAGTCTGAATTTGCACTTTAGAGGATGGAGCTTTAAGTTCACTTCAAGTGCTCTGTCTAGAACTCTCTTAAGGTTTCCCTCATGCTCTGCTTCACCATTGCCGCCAACCAATAAATCATCTATTATTATGGCACAAAAATAGCCTGAAATAATTTGCTCCATTGCATGCTGGAAGACTTCACTTGCAGAATTTATTCCAAATGGCATCCTCAGGAATCTGTATCTGCCAAACGGGGTACCAAAAGTGGTCAGTAATGAGGATTTGCGATCAAACATCATTTGCCAAAATTAACTTTTTGCATCTAAAACAGAAAAACAGTGGCATTCGGTATTAGGGCTGCAACCCCTTCGACTGTACGCATTGGATGATGCAGTCGCTTCAATGCTTTGCTCAAATCTCTTGGGTCAATACATATTCTGATTTTGTCTGTCCCTTTTTAGTGGCCTGCTACCATGGACGACACCTATTCAGTTGGTTCTGTAATTGGACAAATTACACCTTGCTTCACCATTTTATCCAACTGAGCTTTAACTTTATCCTGCATAGCTATCGGAACTTTTCTTGCTGGACGGATTACTGGACTGACCTCTGGGTCTAACTTCATAGAATACAGAACTGGAAGTCTGCCCAACTTATCATTGAAAACATCGGCATACTCTGAGAAAATGGCTTCAGAAAAATTGGAACTAGGATATGCACTTATATGATGAACGTCTTTGGTAAAGGAAAGCAGATTAATCCTCAAACTGTCTCTGAGACCCAATAATGATTGCACAGGTCTTCAAACTACATAGAATAACAAGCTACAACAGTTCTTAGCCAAATAACATGAAAGCACTACAGAACCTTCAGTTTGAATTTCTTCACCTCCATAAGCAACAAGTTTTGCACTACTAGCCACATTGAGTTGTTTATTAGTTCTCACCTTAGAAAATGTGTTTGCTGATATAACATTACACTTTGAACCAGTGTCTGCTTTGAGCTCAGTGGATTTATCATTAATCTGGACAGAATAAAACACTTCGTTCTTTGCCAACAAATTCACTGCATTAACGTTTTCACCAATTACTGATGCACCGTCTACATAAAAAGTAGAATTGCAGCTCTCTATATGATAAACTTGCTTTTTTGAGTGACCCTTCTTTATAACTGTGTGAGGTTTACTTGACTTGCAAAACTTTTGAAAGTGGTTCCATTTTTTACACTTGTGGCATTGCTGACCACATGCTAAGCATGTTTCTCTTTTAGACTCATGACTGGCACCACAATTGTGACAGTTAACAATAAAGTTGGATTTGGGTTTTGCTGACTCATGCTTGTACTACACTGAGCATGTACCTTTCTTAGAAATTGCTGGAAAACTATGTGATTACCCTGGTGAACCAGCATGCGTTGTGGCTGCCATGTGCTTAGGCCTGCTCTGTTTGCCACATGTTGCATGCTATCTACATTTGCTCTGGAGCCTGCTGAAACCATGCTCTTGTCACATGCAAGCATACTTGTGTGCCTTTCTGTAACTTCATGGCTTTGACAAATCTCATCTTTTAAGTCATCAAACTTGTTTTTCGGGTCAGTAATATAAGCTGCAAAAGATTCCCCTGGTTTCTGATCTCTTGTGTAAACAAATGCCTCTTTAATGTAATATTTGTCTGGGGGTTACACTTTTCTCTGAATTTGCACTTCAAACATTTGGGTTCTTCCCTTGATTCTGCCTGTACAATATGATGATTTTCACCTTCTCCCTCATATATTGCTGGTGCATACACAAATGAACGCTCTTTTTCGATGGCCTCTGACCCACCTAGGTTTACCAAAATGAATGCCCTGGTGCATGCATTTTTGTCAAAATAAGCTTCTTGTATAAATATATCGTACTCTTGCTCAAATATTCTCCAATTCTCTGCAATATTCTGATCAAATACAGGTAGTGATGGCTTTCAAAATATGTCGGCCATTATTAAAACATACCAGTGAAGGGCTTTGCAAATATGCATGAACACACAAACACACACACACACACACACACACACACACACACACACACACACACAAGCCAGAAATTTATGCCAGTATTTGTAACTTTGCTCAATAGCACAACAAGCCTCTGAATAATTGAACTTTGCAAAATAAGTCTCTCGGGCACTGTAATACTCTTGAAATTACTGTACTGCAAGAAATCACCTCTTAAAAGTGTAAGAAACATTTCAAATAGCTGCACTGTGTGAATGAACTGGGCAGAAGAAGCTTAGAGTAAGAAACATTTTTAATATACTTTGCAAATAAACAGTACACAGCATACTGAAACTTCCCCAATATGGCGGCACTTTGCTAGATAATTCTTTACAGTGGAATAAATACCCTGTAATGGCGGCACAAGACACTTTTTGAAATGGCTGTACTTTGTACTAAACGAAATAGTTGCACTCTGCACACAAACTCTTGGGAATACATGCACAGTAATAAGCACACACTGTAAGCACTTTTACACACTTTGAGATACTTTGAATAAATCTAGTTATGCCTTTGATACGATACAAAGTCGTAGTTATGCCAAAACACAGCATTTTGCCAAAAAACATGCAGTCCCCTTGCTTTATTTAAGCTTAATGTGCCCTTTTTGCCCTTATTATATTCGTTTTTCTTGTTTAATCTCTTTTCATGTCCATTGTACTTTTCTTGTGCTCGTTTTACTCTAAACATGCCTGTTTTGCTTTAAACATACTCGTTTTGTTTTTCTGATAATCTGTTTATCAAATATCTTAATCTTAAACATTTTGTTTAACTAATAAACCTTTTGCACCGCTTGCTTGTTTAATAATGTGGTTTGCCCTTGTAATGCTCCATTTTATCTTTTTTATAAAATAAACTGTGCAAGTTTTCATTACCTTTGGTTCTTTTCTGGCCCTTTTTTGTGCTTGTTTCGCTTAGTTTAGTTTCACTGTTATCTCTGCACCTCTTGGCTATGAATATCAATCTCTGGAATCCTGGTTCTGACACCATGTCACTCGTCTAGTCAGGATGTAACAGACAAGCCTTTTCTGTTCAAGCAGCTTTATTATGTAGAAACACATCACGATTGAAGCTTATTAATTTTAAATTAGGTAACTTATATACAAACTAGCTACATTCATTCATAGATGCTCACTCTCTGGCTGCACTTTCAAAATGGCCCTGAGTATAGCACGTGCCTGCTATTTATATATGCACGTTCAGTCCTTGATATGCTTCTTAAAGACGCAGCACACACACTTGTTCTACAACATCCATGAATGCTAAGTTTATTACAAGATTTCTAAATTATTTTTCCATACTCAATTTGGGTCTAGTGTAATTTACAATCTATCATTTCATCGTTTATGGTTTCCTACACTTTATAAATCTTTTTTACAGACTATAGTTTTAAAAATGATCATTAACCAATTTGCTGATATGATCAGAAAAAAAACACTCAAAGCTGAATCTACCCATATGCCCAGGTTCTTAATGAATCCACATTTTAAATCACTGTGTGCTGTATTAAACAGTCACCCTTCAATCTGTCTCTCTCAAATCTTATAGGCTTTGCTGTTGTTAAATTTATCAATGCATAATTCTGTCCCCAAATGATTTAAATTAGTTGAGTTATTCTGTCCTATCTGTGACAGGTGTAACCTGTTTACCTATTTAAAGTTACCTGCATGCAGACACTAGAGCACCACAAATGAAAAACATAGATCCAAAAAATAACGTAAAGAGGCATGAGCCTGAGTGACAGGACACCCTGACTGTAACCTAGAGAGTCACCTGTCCAATTAATGTGTCTTTGTCATGCCCTATTTGTAAGCTATGCAGCTATCCATCTTATCAAAACTACACCAGTAAATAGCTGTTCTAATATACTGATCGTTTTGTACATGATCTTATCAAAGGCTGAAGTTAAGTCCATATCAATTACATCACAGCACAATTTGTCATTTATAGGTGTTATTGTATTATTACAGAACATCATGCTGCAGGTAGTTATAGATCTATTTTCAGCATGTGCATGCTAGAGTTTCAAGTCCTAGTCTTTTCAATTCTGATGATACATTATGCAAAATAACCTTCTCCATTATTTTTCCATAAAAAAAAAAAAAGAAAGTTATGGGTCTCTGTGGCTCTGGATTTGTCTTGTTCTTCTATCCTTTAAATATGGGTTGAACAAGTGCATGTCTCCAATCTTAAGTTATGGGTCTCTGTGACTCTAGGTGTGTTATGTTCTCCATCCCTTAAATATGGGTTGAACAAGTGCATGTCTCCAGTCTTGAGGAATCTCCTCATACTTTAATGACCCAGTGAATAACAAATACAATGACACTGTGTTCATGATGAAGTGTTCTCAAGTCATTGTTACTAATTCTATTTAATCCCTGTACTTTGTGTCCAATGTGCATATTTATTTTTCATTATAATTGGTTCATAGATTAGTACTAAGCTAACTGCCCTTGTGAGCCATTTTAAGCCTAGCCAATTATTCCTTGTGAGACTCAAACCCTACACCTTGTGTTTGTAAGGCAAACACCTTAACCATTAGGTCACCCTCCCAACCCAGGGGGGTGGTATATGAAGTTAACGGGATGCTATTAGCACAATTTTTTCACCACCAATGTACAGCCAAGACGGTTTTGAATAAGATTTTGTACATTTATCATTTTTGTGTTATAGAATACATTTTACAAGTTACAGGTTGTTAGTTTGTATGTTTTCAGTCCTACCACATCTTTTATATATATATATATATATATATATATATATATATAAAATCTTTTTCTATTATGCACAATATTTTATATAAGTGTTTTTTAAAATTTTCCTGATCATGTCTCACATTATGTTTAATTTGTCTGTCCAGTTTTATTATTTTGGTTTTCAAAGTTATAGTTCAAGTTTGCCCTCACTTCCATTTCTTATATTTTTATCTATCTTGCTTGAATTCCACTTCTGCATTTCGCCAAACTGTTTGACATTCCTTTAGAAAGTGGTATAATACTTTATTCTATTTTCCATTTTCTGTTTGTGTATTGTACTGTGGAGGTCAGGTTGTGACTGAAAAGAGTCTGTCAGCCAGTCCACCTACATGTTAAGCAAACTGAAATTTATTTAAACAAACAAATAAACAAATAGCTGAATAATGTGAATAAATTAAATGATTTCCTACAGAGATTAAGATGAATTCATGGTTCCTTAGACAGTACAGTACAAATCTATTTCGTGTTTTATTTTTTTTATTGAAATACACAACTAAATGTTTGTTTACAAGTACCATGTAATTTGTGTACATTGTTGGTACTCTTGCAGTGGTGCAGCGGTTAGCGCTGCCGCCTCACAGCAAGAGGTTTTCCGGTTTGATCCTCGGCTAGGGTGCCTTCTGCGCAGAGTCTGCATGTCCTCCCTGTGGTCATGTGGGTTTCCTTTGGGTGCTCCAGTTTCCTCCCACATCCCAAAGACTAGTGGACTGGACACACTAAATTGGCCCTAGGTGTGAGAGAGTGTTTGTGCCTTCTGTGGGGGCTGGCAACTCGACACCGTAAAACTCCACTGCCAATCATGAGCAGACGGTGATCCGCTGTGACGACCCCTAACCGGAAAAAGCCGAAAGAAGAAGTTGGTACTCTTGCAGGACATAAAACACAGTAGGCAGGTATTCAGAAATTAAAAATAGAACACTGTGTAAGGCTAAACTTTGCAGCAAGTGTTATCATGCAGGGCATATCATTTACCCAAAAATGACTACATGTATATGTGAGCAGATTATCTGGTCTCCCCTCTTCATCTTTTAAGCTAAACAGCACTTTCAACTTCTTTACATGACTCTAGTACATCAGTGTGATAAATCGTCATCTTTCCCTTTCTTAGTTGGCTAATTTTGGAATTCATTGCATTTAGCCTCTCAGTCACCTCAAAGGGGCCTTGCCACTTAGAAATTGTTTTTCAGTGGAGAGTTCTAATACTAACAGTAATACTAATACAACTAGTAACATAATAATAATACTGATAGGAATACTAACACTAATACTTGATCCCGGGGTTAAATTCTGTAAGTCTGGCATTCTTACTATGGGCTTATTGTTGCATTTATTGGGCTTTCTGCATGTGTTCCTTTACTATGGTAATGACCACGTTAGTCTATCTTGTAAGGTAAACAAATATAGATAAATAAACTAATGGAATGTTCTATTATGCTTTTTAATGATATCCTTTCTTTTTTTAAGGTTTTTTTAGCAACATCAGCCAAACCTTTGGGATGCCTACTCTACAATATGTCAAATGGGGTAAACCCAGTTGAAGCTTGTGGTACCTTTCTTATCACAAAATGCAAGTAGGATAACAGCTTGTTCCAGGTCTTACTATATGTGCTATTTACGTTTTTTAACATGAATTAATGTGCTTTACTGAAAATCTCTACTAAGTCATCAATCTATGGATGGTACACTAATGTTTTAAAATGCTTAATCATAGTGGCATAACTGATATAACACCTGTGATATAAAGGGTGTGCCTTGGTCAGTACCTCTTTAGGCATACCCACCTCTACACACTAACAATACCAGTTCTCCTGCAATATACACAGCATTAGCCATACTACAGTTTCTGGATTTTTTTTAACATGGTCCTGTATTACCAATATGCAATGAAAACCATGTCCATATTTCAAGAGTGTCCCCACAATATCCACAGTAATACTCTCAAATGATACTTAAGTTCAGGATGAGGTACAGTTTTCTAAAATTCTGGACAAGAAGTGCAGAAGTTTTCTACTTTTTCATTATGCCTGGCCAATACAATCTATGACTAACACTACTGGCTTAGTTTTGTCCAGCCCCAGCTGACCTCTTAATACATGGCTATAGACTATCTTCAGTGCTGGTTTTCTATGTCTGCTCTGATGATCCTTACTTAAACACCATTCTTCCTGTATTTTTGTACTCCCTATTTCTGTATTGACACTTTTTGTAAGTTTCTGCATGGACATTTATTTTGTGTTGATTTTAACTTCAGAAAGTTTCTATTACTTTGTTGTCCTTTCCTGATACCTCTTACAATTACTATATCAAATTTCCTATCATCTGTTGCTAGGGCACATTTATGGTAATGTAAAAGATCCTTTTGATTTATGTATTTATTTGAACCTGTTAATCGAAATAGTGTGACTCGGCAAAAATCCTGTTTAGCAAAGGCTTGGGAAAAAACCTCTAGAAAAAAAAATACTTGTTTACAAATGACAGTTTAATACGTACATAATCCATAGGTATACATAATACAGCAGCGAAAAAATATTCAAACTAGAAAAAAGATAGATTAAATACCAACATGAGAAAGAAAATACCTACTCTTACAGGTGATTTATTCTTAACAGTGATTTTTTTTAAAGTTCGGCTACTTTAATACATTGGTTAGTTGACAGATAAGAAAACACAGTTTGTTTGATGAGTCAGAGGGAGAGCTGATGAGTAAGATGTTTAAGGAGAAAAGGCACGAAGAGAGCAAGGAAAAACATACTGGGGAGAGGGCAATCATAGAAAGTAGTGGGAAAGGGATCAAGTGGCTTACTTGTTAAAAACAAAGTTATCCAGAATTATTAATTTTTGATTACACAGCTGTGAGCTGAGGTGGTGGAGACATGTTATCTGCTGGACAGGTGCATGTGCAGGTCCATGTAGCCGTTAGGTGATTTTTGAAAAGGAACGTTTTAGGATTAAGTTCAAGTTAGATTTTGGGTGCAATAAGTTCCATTTTTTAAATTTTAGCAAAAAAGACAGTATAGATAGTATGCCACGGTAGTATTTTTTATCTTTGACCAAGTTGTACATTTTTAATTTGTGATCTTGGATTTCTTGGAGGGTGGTCATCTTTTAGAAAAAGTTTGTTGTAAGTGGGAAAAGTGGTTTATGAAGGAATTTATGGTCCATTTTGAAATGGGAATGGGTCAGTAGGTGAGTTGGTTTAATCCAATGTCATTTTTTATTGCTATACTGTGGTATGTTCTACTTCATAGGCTAGCAATGAACTTGGCTATTTTACTGTAGGTTTATTGCATCATGTTTAGTTGGGCAACTTGGATGCTGCTAAGTACATTAGAGGAATAAAGTAGTGTAGCAAGAAACAGTGAGTGGGCAGTAGTTATGAGAGCTGATGTAGGAAGAAAAGGTTTAGCTTTATAAAATAATCCAAGCTTTTTCTTAGTTCTGTTGACAGCATCAATGATCTCCTGGTGAAACATCAGGTGCTGGTCAATGATGATTCCCAAGTAATTTAGTGAGAGCCATGAGATCAATGACAGCTTGATTTAATGAGGAAATATGACATTTATGTTAAGGGTCATGTTCAGGTGGCAGTGTAAAAAAAGTAAGATGATTTTTTTTTGTACTGCCTTCTCTTTCATCAGTAGAACTTTACCCTCTTTACACCTCCACCTTGCTCCACTACGCTTCTCCTATCCGACCACCCCTTTCTTTTCTACCTCCCATTTCTCCTTTGTACTCCATTCTCTTTCATTCTTTTCCCTCTTCCACATCTCTCTTTTTTCTCCTTAATTTTCCTCCCTTCCCTCCATCCCTTATTATCTTATTAAATAACTACTGTCTGCCTTCAAATCACCCTTTACTTGTTCTTTCATATTGTCACCTTGGCCATTTTTATTTATTTCCTTACTTCCCTATACCTCTCTTGCTGCATACTACTGTCTCAGCCTAACATTTTCTGCTCTGCTCTATGTCTTATTATTTACCCCTAACTATGAAGATGGACAACCTTCATGTCAGAAATCAGGTGTAATTCATTCTAGGTAAATTTTCAATGAACATTCTATAACATTTTGTAACTTCTTAATATCTGTAAATAATTTTCATCTACTTGCTTTCTTTTAACTTTTTGAAATTTCTGCAAATAATTTTCATGTACTTCTCTTTATTACTTTGTGGAGCTTTTCTCCCCAGGATTTCACTGAAAATGCACTTCCTTTGCCCAGTGGACTTTCCTGGTAAACAAATGTCAATAAATAAAACCAAGTAATGTAAAGTTTCCTTTTTTTTAAAAAAACTTTGTTGAAATATCTCTTCTGACATAGACAAACCATATTAACAAGTTCACATTTATAATTCATTTATTATTTATTTTACATTTGTTTACCGCGATAGTCCGACTGGATACATGCCCATTTTCAGCGGAGGCCCGGGGAGAAAAGCTCCACATAGACAAACTTACATAGATTACACAGAAGTTATCAAACAATTATAAAAACAAAGTGATTATATACAATGGGTTAGTGGTGTTCCCTAGTAGGGACTCACAATTCTGATGGACAGACAATTAAAAGTAAGAGATATCAGACTGGAAGCAGAGCTTGGTGATGTAGTTACAAGTTATGATAATTGCAGAATATGCTTTTAGTTTATAACTTAATCAGGGTTAGTACATGGGCATAGCCAATTTACTTTGAGATACTGTTTGAGGTTTCTTTTAAAGAGACTTTTGGAGGATTGTAGGGTTATATAGTTTGGCAACGAATTCCACATTTTACCAATGAAGTTGGCAAACAGGGATTCACCAGCAAAGTTATTAGCTTTGTGGGTTTGGACGAGTAGTTTATTGGCTGACCGTAGGGATCTTAGGTTGCTATATGGCTTAATAATATTTTTAAGTGAGGGGGCATCCTCAGGGTGATAGAAAATTTTGTGCACTATTAAGAGTTGATTGAATTGCATTAAGCTGGGCAGTTCTAGCCCCTCTAGTTGTTTAAGGTTCTGGCAGTGGTGGGATATATAGGTGGAGCAAGTGGTGAATCTGGCAATATGATTGTAGCTATGGGACAGCTTACCTAGCTTGGATTTGTTGAGGTTTGAGAGTACAGGCGAGGCATATAAAAGAGTAGAGAGTAGGTGTGATCAGGCGACTGCAGTCCTAGCCAGTGGGGTTAAAAATGTCTTGTTTCTATACAGTGATCCAAGCTTCTTATTGATGGTCTGTATGGTTTTGTTGACCTGTAAGTCAAATTTGAGATTATTCTCTATGATAACCCCTAGCGGTTTGGTGTGATTATCTGGGGAAATAGTGGTACCATTGTTAGATGTGACAGAGAATGAAAGTGTGGTGGATCTACTAGTGGGAGAGAAGAGAAGAAGTTTAGTTTTATTGGGGTTCAGAAGTAGGCGTTGGTTGGTGAGCCAGTTCTCGATAGTGTTAAATGTATTTTGGGTTAAGATTTGCAAGTCGGATGGGGAGGTGGCTGAGCTGATGAGAGTGGAATCATCTGCGTATTGAATGCAGTTGGCTTTAGGGATAGCAGTGTGGAGGTTGTTGACAAAAATAGAGAAGAGTAGTGGACCTAGTATGGACCCTTGAGGGACACCAAGCGTGAGATGTAACTGGCTGGAGAGTTTGCCCTGCCACAGTACCGCCTGCAGTCTACAAGTCAGGTAGGACTGGAACCACTGGATAGCAGGCTTGTTGACGGAAATAGATTTTAGTGAAAGAATGAGAAGTTCATGGTTGACCATGTCAAAGGCTTTTGATAGGACAAGAAAGAGGGCAGAGGTTAGCCTATAATTCCTGCTTTGGTTTATGGCAGTAGTAAAGGAAAGGAGGGCTGAGGTGGTGCTGTGGTATGGCCTGAAACCATGCTGGGAGTCGGATAGTAAGTTATTCTGTGAAAGGTATTGCATTAGTTGCTTGTGTACACATTTCTCCATTATTTTAGCTAGTGGGGAAAGAATGTCAATGGGTCTATAGTTGGATATGTCTGAGGAGCTACCACCTTTATGGAGTGGGATGACGTGAGATATTTTCCAGAGGGAGGGGATATCATTTTCGGATAAGGTTCTGTTGATGAGGATAGATATGGGATATGCAATGGCATCTGCAGCTATTTGTGGGTACTCTGCAGGGAGGAGGTCAGCAGTGAGGGTGGTAGGTTTTAGTTTTTTTAGAAGTGTTTTGATAAAACTAGTGGATATTGGTTGGAAGCTAAATTCCGGGTGATTATTAGGTAGATTAGGCATGCGGTTTAAGTTAGAGGGGGTTAGTTGATTTGTTAGGGATTAGATTGTTTCAGTGAAAAAGTTATTAAAGGCGCTAGCTATGGTCTGTGGGGAACTATGGGTGTAGTTAGGCGGGGTTGGGGTGGTGGAGTGACCTGGACAAAGTAGTTGATTTAAGCCTGCCCAGAACAGTTGTGGTGTTTTTGTAGGAGATTTTGGTAGAAGCTTTGTTTATTTATTTATTTATTTATATTTGTTGACCGGGAGTGTCCGACTGGACGTAGGTCATTTTCAGCGGAGGCCCGGGGAGAAAAGCTTCACAGTTAAAGTAAACAGACAGTAGTTACATTGGATTACATAGCGATTAACAATTTACATAGCAATTACTTACAACATATTTACAGATAAAGAACATAGTACATCAGTAGACAACTAGAATCTTTATCTGTGAAGTACATAACAGACATTAACAAATGTTACAAGAAGAAGTTCCTGCTGTATAATAAGCACTGGCTTATGAGCATCTGAGCTTGCTATAATCAAGGTAGTTAGTGGAGTGGAAAGAAAGGTAGTGGTTGGAGGGTGATATTAGAGTGGGAGTTGCAAGGGCATAGCCAGCAAGTTTTTAGGTGCGCTTTTAGTAAAGTTTTGAAGTGGGTGCATGATGGTATGGAGGTAATTGTGGGTGGGAGGGAGTTCCATAATTTGGCTATGGTGCAAGAGAATAGTGCTTCACCAGCAGAGTTATTGGCTTTAGTGATCTGCAAGTGATTTTTGTTGCTGGATCTTAGTGGTCTGGTGGTGCGATAGGGTTGGAGTAGATTCTGGAGGGATGGGACATTTAGTGGATGATTTACTAGTTTGTGGGTAAGTGAGAGTTGATACCATTGAAGGAGGTGAGGGAGTTCAAGCCAGCCCAGTTCAGCAAGTGAGAGACAGTGGTGACTAATGAGCCAAAGCAAAGACAAGTTTGTGATTAAGAAACAATCACAATTGACCAAGGACTGCTCTGAAACTGTTAAGTCATTTCTTAACCATTTCTCAGGTGGAAAAAGAGGATAACCTTGTATCAGTAGGCTACTGTGGTCTCAGTTTAAATTAACGAACACACAGTATTGATCAGTTATGGATACTATTTGCTAATAGAAGGGAATAAGAGAAAGTGAAAGATGAGTGAGTGTGTGTGTGTGTGTGTGTGTGTGTGGGGGGGGGGGGGGGCTGCTTACAAGCCAAAGCAGAGTGCTCTCCAGGGGAAAATGAATATTGGCTCAAACAGGTAGACACATACTCAAAGTTAACTTTAGCTGTTTGCAGACAGTTCAGACCCGGACTGCGCTTTTCTTATAAGAATGATAAAGGTGGTACCGCAGTTGAATACTTAAGAGTGGTGTTAGGTTCAAAGTTAACTTTAGCTGTTTGCAGACAGTTCAGACCCGGACTGTGATTTTCTTATAAGAATGATAAAGGTGGTACCGTAGTTGAATACTTAAGAGTGGTGTTAGATTCAAAGTTAACTTTAGCTGTTTGCAGACAGTTCAGACCCGGACTGCGCTTTTCTTATAAGAATGATAAAGGTGGTACCGCAGTTGAATACCTAAGAGTGGTGTTAGGTTCAAAGTTAACTTTAGCTGTTTGCAGACAGTTCAGACCCGGACTGCACTTTTCTTATAAGAATGATAAAGGTGGTACCGCAGTTGAATACTTAAGAGTGGTGTTAGGTTCAAAGTTAACTTTAGCTGTGTGCAGACAGTTCAGACCCGGACTGCGCTTTTCTTATAAGAATGATAAAGGTGGTACTGCAGTTAAATACTTAAGAGTGGTGTTAGGTTCACAGTTAACTTTAGCTGTTTGCAGACAGTTCAGACCCGGACCGCGCTTTTCTTATAAGAATGATAAAGGTGGTGCCACAGTTGAATACTTAAGAGTGGTGTTAGGTTCAAAGTTAACTTTAGCTGTTTGCAGACAGTTCAGACCTGGACTGCGCTTTTCTTATAAGAATGATAAACGTGGTACTGCAGTTGAATACTTAAGAGTGGTGTTAGGTTGGAGAGACACTGAGCTCCTTCATGGGGCCTGTAGCAGAGTGGATTGTAGCTGTAGTTGTTTATCCAGTAAAATAGATTTTTTTGTATTATTCCTGAGTTGATGATATTTTAGATGGTGAAGTGGGGCTTTGGCTGTTCTCCAGCTGGCCCAGGCTCTATTTCCAGTTTTGATTTTAGCTTTGGTATCTTTTGTGAGCCATGGTGCTGTATTTGATCTAGTTTTTATTGTACGTGCTGGAGCATGGGAATCAAGGATACTTAGGAATTTAGTGTTAAAGTGATCTATGGCCTCCTCTAATGTTAGATTTTTTAGTTTTGACCAGTCAACTGCTTTTAATTCATTTTGGAATATAGCAGCATCAAAGTTTTTCCTGTTTCTAAATGCTTTATATTTGGGCTGGTGAGGGTTTCCTGCATTATGTTTTATGATATAGGTTAGACAATGGTCGCTGAGGTCATCAGGGAGAGTACCAGCTGTGTACAGTTGGGGTTGGTTATTAACTAGGATCCAGTCTAGGATACTTTAATTGTTGGCTGGTTTGTTTATCCTAGTGGGAGAGGTTATGGTCTGTTTAAACACAGATAAGTTTATATGAGTGGGGGGAGGGGGTCGGAAGAGCAGGGGTGCCAGTCAGTGTTAAAATCACCAAGAACTATGGTTTCTTGGGGATAGTTAGTGGATAACCAGTAAAGGAGATCTTCTAGGGTATTTAGGTTGTCGCCTGGTGGAATGTATGCACAGACGATGTTCAAGTGTTTGTTTTGGTTAATCTGTAGCTAGGTTATGAGGAGTTCCGCGTTATTGAATTGGGGAGGTGAAATGGTGTCTCTATTAACGGTTAGAGTATTTTTTAAAGGACTGCTATCCCACCTCCTTTCCTTGTAGCACAGTCTAACCGGTGAATATTGTATCCTGGAGGTAGTATATCATTGTCAGTAGTACAGGGTTTTAGCCAGGTTTCCGTAAGACACAATGTCTGGGGAGTGGGTTGCTAGGAGGGCGTGTAGGTTGGGAATCTTATTGTTAATACTTCTAATATTTAGATGAAATGCTAGGAGGGAATTAGTGGGAGTATTCATGGGTAGCTTGACTTTGGGGGTTGTGGTAGGGGAGTAGAGGTTATTGCTGTTAGGGTGGGCCAGGGTTGTGTTGAATGTCTCCATGTGTTATAAGGTTATAGTGACAGGATATTCTGAGCTTTAGGAGTTTGTTTATAAGCTTTATATAGTCTTTGTCTTTAGGATTATGTTTTGTGGTTGTACAGGGGTGATATTTTATATAGGGAGGTATATTTGGTATGCTGGGGAAGGTAAAGTGTTTGGTGTTATGTGTGAAGTCGTGGGTGTCTGACCATTTGGGTAGTGAATATCATGGTTAAGTGTTTGTTCGTAGGCAGTGAGATGGTAAAATAGAAACAGTATAGGATTTGGGTAATTAGGTTTTTTTGCTTGTTTGCATTTTGATAAGGGGTGGGCTAAATTTGATGGCTGACTGTGCTAACAGGGTGTGGAAAAATGAGAGAGAAGGAAATGGGTTAAGGGGGCAGGGTTGCTCAATGATGTGTGAGGTGCTGATTGGTACTTAGGAGGGGGGTGGCAAAGTCTGGTTTAAATTTAGCACTAGTGGGGGCGGGTGAGATTTGGGGGCAGGGAGCGGAGTGAGCCGAGTGCAATGAGGGCGAGTGAAGCGGAACTAACACTGACTCTGAGAGTTACCTTGGGCTTTTGGTTTGGTTTGTATGATTGTATGTAAGCAATGTTTTTGACTGTACTTTAATTTGTTTTATTCTTTTTTAACTTTACACCAATTTTCAGGCTAATTTTAATTGGATCCTAGCGCATTATAGGATATATAACAATATATGTGATATTTAATCTAAGCAACATTACAAAAACTATATAATTCCTACCTTCTCTAAAACCTCATTCCTCCTCCAAAACATTTTTTCTGCATGTATTGTTGCCACAATTTTCATTTTTTTACCATGTAATTTACTCCTGCCCTTTTCTAAAGATCTTATGTCCTGTTCTTTGTGCCTGTTACAATATTCACTACCTCAAGAATAGTTGATTTAGATTGTGATTTCCATTTTCGAGTAACTGCTTTTTTGGAAGCCACTAGAATTAAACTTAACAAGGCCTTATTGTGTGTTGGCAATTCAGATCCTTTTTAACAGCTCAAAAAATAATTTCCTTAGTTACACTCATTTGCTCACCCACTATTTCAGTCAAAATATTCTACTGGGAATTTTTAAAGTCTGCCAATTTACTACATTACCAAAACATTTTTCCCAATTACCTCTTACTTCCCCATCACATCTCTTAACATTTATCATCTACCTGAGGAAAATTCTTTGGAGTTTGCCTGGGGTAAAACAGTATCCATGCAAACACTTCCAGGAAAAAATTCTAAATCTTTTAGACTTCGTTGCATATTTGGGGGCCATTCATATGTCCTCCGATTATTTCTTTGTGAACTGCATATCTGTTCTCGCTTCCCAATTTTTTCTGCCTCCTCAAATTGATTCCTATAGTTATCATGCAATATTCTATGTTTTTTTTGTTGTCTTTCGGCTTTTCCCGGTTAGGGGTCACCACAGCGGAACTCCGGTCTGCTAATGATTGGCAGTAGATTTTCACGAACGCTGAGGTGCCAGCTCAACTCACAACCTTCAACGAAGGCACGCCTACTTACGCATGTCTTTCGAACTCCACCCAACCACTGGGAGGACATGCACACTCCACACAGAAGGCACTCCCTGCACTCCAGCCGAGAATCGAACGGGAGAACCTCTTGCTGATGCCCTACTAATTATCCTTTTTTAATATCAGCTTCAGTTCTACACTCAATTATAAACTCAACCAGTGCAGGTATTTCATTTAGGATTCCCCTAACTCTTTCTCTATGTTTATATTCTGATATCAATCCCTGATAGGGAATGTAATTACTAGCCTGAAAACCAAATATCTTATTGGCTTCTTCCCATTCTATTACCGTTCCTTCTTTAATTATTTGTTCCCAACACCATGGTTTATTTCCCAGCTTCCTCCAGTAAATTCCAGACCCTCTTGTTTATTCTCTATACATCCAATTGTAGTCATCCCTACTGACAGAATCTCCTTTCTCCATTCAAGTGTTGGTTTAGTTCTTGGTTTAGTTCGTATATTACTATCTGCTACTTTATGATTATATTCTGTATGACTGCTGTCATTCTCCTTAAGGATCTGCATCCAAAATCCCATCCTTTCCTTATTTCTTGAATCACTCCCCCCCCCCCATGCTTCATCATCATCCCTTTCCACTTCGAACAGTAGCTTTTTACTTGTGTTATGTATAAAGTACAGTTTTGTACCTACCATAAATGTAGATGTTCGAGGATCCACATTGCTGCAGTCATAACCTGTGGGTAGTCCGCTGTCCTCGGTCGGCCCGAATACCAAAGTGTTAGGCTGGCGTCGGTCATGGTCGCTCAGATCTGACGTCAGTACGCAGTAGTACTAAAGCGCATGACCGACGCCATATCCTCAGTCTTTCTTGCCCCAGATGTCAGAAGGCCTAAAAAGAAAAGGCCATAGCCAAAAATAGAAAATACCCAACCACCAATATAGTAAAAATAATTACCCCAAAAGCAACACAGCAACCCCAAACTATAGAGGGGAAGGAGGGAGGGAAAATTGGACTGCAGCAATGTGGATCCTCAAACATCTACATTTATGGTAGGTACAAAACTGTACTATGTTCTTCGTCTCACATTGCTGCAGTCATAACCTGTGGGTAGAATCCCAAAGCAAAGGTAAAGGGAGGTTGGCAAAATCAAAAAGCATTAGGAGCTGCTAACATGCCCTGTAAAACTGCAGTGGCAAACCCAGCCCTAGACTTGGAATAAAGAGGGAGATGGTAATGTTTAGTAAAAGTGTGCACTGAACTCCAAGTAGCTGCCTCCAAAATATCCTTAGTAGCAACTCCCCTTAAAAAGGCATTTAGAAATAGTTTGCTTTGAAACAGCTTTTCCTTGTGAACCCAAAGCAAAAGAAATGAATAACTGTTGAGTCTGCCTGAACCCTTTAGTTCTGCTCAAATAATAGCGTAACTGCCTGTGAATATCCAAAGAATGCAAAATTTTTTCCCCTTTATTTTGGGGATCAGCATAAAAAGTAGGCAAATGAATAGCTTGGTTTAAGGCCACATCAGAAACAACTTTAGGCATAAAAGTAGGGTTAGTACGCAGGGATACCCTATCCTTATGGAATATCAGGAAGGGTTCAACTGCCATTAGAGCCTGTAATTCAGATACCCTCCTAGCAGACGTAATGGCCAACAAAAAGGCAGTCTTCCAAGACAAAAACTTCAACTCAGATGTAGCTGCAGGTTCAAAAGGAGGTAAAGTAAGCTTTTCCAACACAAAATTGAGATCCCAGGAAGGAGTAGGAGCTCACGTGGGGGTCTTATGTTCTTTGCCCTCTAAGAAATTGCTTAAACAAAGGGTGAGAAAATAATGGTGGGTCACAATCATAGTGAGCAGAAATGGCTGCAGCATGAACTTTCACGGAGGAGAAAGACAAACCCTTGTCTAATAATTCTGTAAGGTACTGTAGTGCAACACTTAAATTAGGTCCTGAAACATCAAAGCTCTTTGCTGTGCTCCAAAGAAAAATCTCCTCCATTTATCAGCATAAACTTTCCTAGTACTAGGTCGTCTGGCTTCCAATAAAACATTCAAAACTTGTTGAGGAAGCTGCGACCCCTCAGGGTCTAAAACAGAATATGCCAGGCTGTCAGGTGCAGGGACTGTACCTTGACATTGAGGAAATGATTGCTTGCCTGGGACAAAAGGTGCGGAATTGGTGGCAAAGGCCAAGGAGGCTCCTGTACTAAACACCTCAGCAGAGGATACCAGTGCTGACGTGGCCAATCTGGAGCTATTAGAATCATGCAAGGCTTGTCCTGTCTGACCTTCAAGAGCACCTTGGGAAGGAGAGGCAGAGGAGGAAAAGCATAGACGTGAAGGTTGTTCCAACTGAAAGATAGAGCATCCACTTTCCAAGCTTTTGGGTGAAACATCTTTGTGCAAAATTTTGGCAGTTGGAAATTTAGTGGAGAAGCTAACAGATCTATGTCTGGAGTTCCCCAAGCCACTGTCAACTGCTGAAATACATGAGGATCCAATTTCCACTCGTGGGGATCCACCATCTGTCTGCTGAAAACATCTGCTAAGGAGTTCTGTGCTCCTGGCAGAAACCTTGCTTGAAGACTGACGTGCAAACTCAGAGCAGTTTCCCACAAAATCATAGCTTGTCTGCAAAGAGGGTACGAATGGGTTCCCCCCTGCTTGTTGATGTACCACATGACTGTTGTGTTGTCTGTTTGAATCAACACCTGTCCCGGTTGAAGTAGATCCTTGAAAGCCATCAGTGCAAATTGGACTGCTAACATCTCCTTCATGTTGATATGCAAATGCTGTAGTCTGGGAGGCCACATGTCTTGAATCCATTTCCCCTTGAAGTGTGCTCCCCAAGCCATGTCTGAGGCATCTGTCGTTAAGATCTGACTCGCCTCTGGTCGGGTCACAGAGAGTCCCTTGTTTAGGTGACATTCCTGAGCCCACCACAAAAATTCCTTTTGGATGCAAGGTATTATCCGAATGACAGTGTCCAAATCGTGGCAGTGTTGAGTCCATACACTTTTGAGATACCACTGTAGCTTCCTCATATGCAGTTTGGCATTGGGAAGTACCAGAATACAAGATGCCATGAACCCCGAGGCTTGAAGGACTGTCCTTGCAGTCAGCCTGGACAGTAGGGATAATTGCTGGAAGTACAGGGGAAGATTTCTTTGTTTGTCCGGGGTCAAAAAAGCCATCTGAGAGGCTGTATTCAGTCTCATACCCAGAAAGCACATGTCCTGAGAGGGTACTAGACTGGACTTTGTTTCGTTCACAGAATACCCTAGGCACCTTAAAACTGCCATTACATACTGTAGATGCTGAAGTAACTTGACTTTGTCTTGAGCAAGAATCAGGCAATCGTCCAGATAAGGATAAATTTGTATTCCTCTTAGTCTTAAGAAAGCTATCACAGGAGCCAGGACCTTTGTGAACACCCTGGGCGCAGTAGATAAGCCAAAGGACAATTCAGGGAACTGATAATGAAAAGTACCAGCCCGAAAACGCAGGAACCTCCTGCAGCTGGGCCTGATAGGAATATGAAGATAAGCCTCTTTGAGATCCAGAGTTACCATCCAGTGATCTTTGCCTAGCAGAGGCAGAAGTTGCTGCAAGGTTAACATCTTGAACTTTGGAATGTCTAGGTATGTATTGAGAATGGACAAATCCAGAATTGGCCTCCAAGTGTTTCCTTTCTTTGGCACAAGAAACAGGCGAGAATAAAATCCTAGGCCTACTTCTGAAGGAGGTACCACCTGGATAGCCCCCATTTGTAAAAGTAAAGAAATCTGCTTGTGAGCCTCCAGTCTTTGCTGAGGAGGTACATCCGGCATGCCTTTGAAAGGAGGCAAGGTGTGAAAATAAAACTTGTAGCCTCGATTTATAATGTCCAACACCCATTTGTCCTGGGTGACCAAAAGCCAATTTTGCTTGAAAAGTGCCAACTTTCCTCCTAGAGGAGCTGCCAGACAGGAGGAATCTGGCAGCTGGAGATACAGGTCATTGGGTCTGTTTACGAAAAGGCTGACCCCTGCCCTCACCAGAAGATTGAGCAGGAGAACTCCACGTCCTAGGTCTGAAAGAACCGTGAGCATGAGCTCTGCCCCTACCACGTCTAGATCTGCCCTTATACTGAAACTCAGAAGAAGGATAAGCCCATCCTTTTGCAGGCCAATTTCTGTTAAACTTAGGGGGCTGCACTTGTAAAAATTCCTTAACCGTCTGCATGGACTTAGCTTTGTCCTCCATTTTCTTCAAAACTGACTCCACAGGTGAACCAAAAAGAACTTCAGATTGAAGGGGGGCATCCAAAATTCGAGCTTTAACATGCTCCGACAAATTCTGATCCTTAAGCCAGGCGTGCCTACAGATAACTGAACCAGTGGCAGCCACCCTGGAAGAAGCCTGAAGAGCATCAAAGCCACACTGCAAGAAATGCTTACCTACCTGATCAGAGGCATGAACTAAGTCCTGCAATTCCTTACACTCTATACCCTCAGCTAAAGCATCTACCTTAGATTTCAACTGGCTTAACAGAAAATTCTGATACTTCAGCATATGAAACTGGCAATTCAAAGCCCTCATAGCTAGCGTGGAGGAGGTATACACTTTTTTACCCCACCTATCCAAAGCTCTAGAATCTTTATCCAGAGGAACTGGATTCTTAACTACAGAAGCCCTGACACCCTTAGGTCCCTGACTAATAGTTTCCGGGTCAGCTCTAGGACTCTTATACAAATATTTATGAGCCTCTGGAACTCTGTAATACCTGTCTGGCTTGACAGGGGCAGGATGTAAAGAATCAGGATTAAGAGAAGCTTCAGAAAAAACATCCTGAACAACATCCAAGACAGGGGGAATAGCCAAGGGCCTATGTTGTGGTAAAAACAAAAATTCCCTAAGCCTCTTATGAGAATCTGAAAAATCCTGACCTTCCCACTTAAAATGCTCCCTCATGGAGTGCAGAGTTTCAGAAAAAGAAAAATCCTCTGGAGGAGAAGCAGAAGGACAGGAATCTTCTGCATCCGAATCAGAATAGGGAGGAAAATCCTGAATGTCCTCAGCTGAAGACTCAGAGTAATCTGAGGAATGCTCCAATCCCTCCACCTCTGTCTCCACCCTAGGCCTCTTATCTGGAGGGGGCATAGAACCTCTGATTAAAGTAATCAAATCCTCTGCCATTTTCAGCATATGTTTTTTAGGAACAGAGCCTGAAGAACTAGGGCTGCCGCCTGTACCAGAAGGATCAGGTCTAGCTTTAGAAGGGGCTTTAGTGGCAGAAGTAGAAGGCCTAACAACCTTATGTAAAGAAGGAACTACAGAAACTTGAGAGGCCCCCTCGGCCTGACCTAACTCCGGAGAGGCCAATTCCTGTAAGATTAAAGGCTCCCCCTGTGATTCAGCTGAAACCTCGGCTGGATCCACAGATTCAACCGTAGTTTCCATAGAACCGGCGTCCGCAACGGACGACTCGTCCTGCTTAGACTTCACCAATTTATCCTTTCGCTTTTTAGTGGTAGCGGGAGTCGGAGGATCCGACGGCATACTGTAGTTGCACCGCTTACCGAAAACAAGTCTAGCACAATCTAACCTGCGTTTAATGGTGCGCTTATTAAATCTAGCGCAAAAGCGACACCCGACTACGTCGTGCTCAGGCCCCAAGCAAGGAATACAGAAAGAGAGGTAGTCCCTATGAGGTATCTGTTTCCCACAAGAAATACAATTATTAACTTTTTCTGACATCCGGAATTAACTGAGGCAAGAAAAGACAAAAATATTCCCCAACGGGGTACTTAGCCCAACTTGGTCTTCGGTCTGAAACTCAGAATACGAAAATTTCAGGACGCCGAACGGCACTTGCAAATGCTGCTTCTGCTTCGGACCATGCGGCAAGAAAGACTAAGGATATGGCGTCGGTCATGCGCTTTAGTACTACTGCGTACTGACGTCAGATCTGAGCGACCATGACCGACGCCAGCCTAACACTTTGGTATTTGGGCCGACCGAGGACAGCGGACTACCCACAGGTTATGACTGCAGCAATGTGAGACGAAGAACATCAGCCTTAACCATGTAGCTCTGAAATACCCCTTCAAATCAGGTAATCCTAAACCTCCTTGTTCTGTTTGGGAGGATCAACTTAGCCCACTTGACTCTTGTTCTCTTCCCCTCCCAACTAAAATCCCTCAACTCGTTATTAATTATTGTCTACAACTTCTTATCTGGTTGATAAACATATGCTTCACCTGTGTATTAAAATAAAGGGACTAAGAACATTTTTACTGTTTGTATCTTGCTATCCATATCCATAGGCAAGAGCTTCTAGTTTCCTAGATTTTGTACTATCTTTAGTTTAGCCTCTTCCCACATATCCTTAGCTGCTTTACCAAATCCTTTTAATCCATACTCCTAAAAATGTTTATCAAGTCCCCATAAATGTGGGTATTGCTGGACCAATCCACATCACTCCTTCCAACGCTAGAGTCTTTGTTTTATCTTCGTTAATTTTATAACCCAGAAAGAACGGAACTGTAACAGAATATTCCACAACACTAATATGTACTTTTCTGGTTTCATCAGATACAAAATAATATCATCTGCAAATAATGCCAGTTTTTCTTGAAAACCATACCAAATTATATCCTTGAATTTTTGAGTTTCTTACTTTTTTTGCCAGTGGTTCTGAATACAACACAGACAACAAATGGGAAAGATGACACCCAAGCATGCATCATCTATTGATACACAACTTATCAGACAGAAAACCTCCTCATTTGATTTTTGCCTCTGATCCCTCATATATTATTATTATTATTATTAACCTTATTACTAATTCAGGAAATGCAAATGCTTCCAATGACCTACTCATATAATCCCAGCTTATTCTGTCAAATGCTTTCTCTGCATAAAGACCTGCCAGTACCAATGATATTTTCTTATATTCTGCTTCCTTTGGATGATCGTCGTTCTGTTAATGTTGTCAAATGTTTTCCTCCCTGTCACAATCCACATTAGTCCATATGTATCGATTCTGGCATAACTTATTTATTTATTTGAAATTTGTTTGTTAGGATAGTCCATCGCACCACAAAGAGCCCGTTTTCAATGGAGTCCTGGGGAGAAAAGCTCCAGAAAAATGCAAATACATAGTACACATTGCACATTTACATTATATATTATCTCATAGGAATACAAAGTAAATATGATAAGTAAAGGTTACCAATGACAGAATACATCAGTATAGTTAATTAAACAGCAATAAAAAACACTTTTTTTTTTTTTTTACAAAAGTAGCAGCATAGGGTAACTGTTAAGTTGTTGGTCAAATAGTTCAATAGAGCTGTGGAACTATAGGAGGCAGTGATGGCGTATTTAGTTCTAGGAGAGTATGAAGTGGTATTAGAAGGATTAGGTAGGATGGGAACAGGAGCATTTCCATTGTGAAGGTAGGTGTGAGTGCAGCAAGGTTTTAAATGAGGAGAGACTGTTGGTGATGCGGATAGGAGGTGGTAGAGAATTCCAGAGGTGTGCAAGAGAGAAGGAGATGACTCCCAGCTGGCCGTGTGGGTTTGTGCAATTTAATTCGTTTTTGGGAATTAGATCTTAGAAGTCATTCTGGTTCATGCATTTCAAATGTAGTGGTTAGGGAGGGACAAAGAGAAGGTTTGTAAATGAGTTTGTGGGCTTGGATGAGTTGGGTATAAGTGATGTGGTTAGGTAGCTCAAGCCAGTTTAGATGGTGAAGAAAATTACAATGGTGAGAAATGGCTCTGTGACCTGTCGCAAATTCTGATATCTTGCTATAGCAAGAGGAAAGTTTTGTTTTGAGTGATGATTGCAGGTCAGTGAGGATAGAGGAACCATATAGGAGGGGTGGGATGAGATAAGTATTGGCTAGTATGAGCCTGGTGGAAGGAGAGATATAACAATTATGGCAGTATAGCATACCAAGTTTTTTGTGGGTTTTTTTGATATTTACTTGTAAATGTCTGTCAAATTTTAGTTGATCATCTATGAGTACTCCTAGTAGTTTAGTGCCAGAGACTATTTCTAGGGGAGTATTGCTTTTGCTGGTGATTACGAATAAGTGTTTATCTAGGGAGGAATTTTTGGAGGTGGTGAATAACATAAGTTTAGTTTTTGTTGCATTAAGAGCCAGATGCTGCTCAGCAGAGGAGAAAGCACTTTGGATAAGCTTATTAACAGTGGGGATAGAAGGGGATGAACAGATAATGGTAGAATCGTCGGCATATCGGATGAGACTGGAGCTTGGAATGGCTTGGTAGAAGTTATTAATGAATATATTGAATAGTAGGGGGCCTAAAATGGAACCTTGGGGGACACCTGTGGGAGTACTAAGGAAGGGTGAAGTGGCTTTATTCCATTTGACTGCTTTGTTGTCTGGATGTGAGGTAGCTGGAGAACCACTTGGTACAGGATGGGGATAGGTTTAGTTTGGAGAGTTTATTAAGAAGCAGATTGTGGGAAATAGTGTCAAATGCCTTGGAGAAGCTGAGGAGAAGGGTGGACACAAAATGGCCAGAATCGCAGGCTATATTGTTTCAAGGAAGGAGAGGAGGGCAGTGGAGGTGCTATGACCAGGTCTGAACCCATGCTGTGAGGAGGTAAGAAGCTGGTTGTTGATGAGAGGGTAAGAGTTGTTGGTTGATACATTTTTCAAGAAGCTTAGAAATAGGGAATAAGACAGCAACAGGGCGGAAGTTTGGAATGTCATTATTATTGCCTCCTTTATGTACAGGAATAATAAAGGCTTTCTTCTAGAGTTGGGGGCCTGGCTTTCTGAGCTAAACCGATTAATTAGTATGCTGACAGGGAGAGCAATGGCTTCTGTGGCTACTTTTAGGAAGCAGGAGGGAATTTCATCAGGGGCATTGGAACCAGGTTTTAATTTTAGGAGAATTTTTTATGGTGAATTGATAGAGAAGGGTGGAGGTTGGGGCAAGGGATGCTAGGAGAGGAAGGGATGGGTGCAGGCTGAGGAGGGGTCATAGAGGTGTTGGTGAAGGACGATGTTAGCTTGCTTATGGACTCTACGAAGGAAGAGTTAAATTGGGTGGCTAAGTCCATGTCAGAGTCATCTGGGTTAGGACAAGGGTTTCCTTTTGATCAACGATAGGACACCATTAAAGCCTATATTAAAGAATAGGTCCTTACGTTAAATACGAATGAGACCTTATATGGATAGGCATTATGTTAATATGAGTGGCAGCATTGACTGTGTATGGTTAAACACTGAATATAATTGTGCAAATTTAAAATGCAAGTTACAGTGCTTATAGTTGAGTGTTGTATATGATTGTGGAAATTTAAAGTATAAGCATTGAAAATAGTTAATAGGTTTATTCTTATTTATATATATATATATTTTTTTTTATTTTTATATATATATATATATATATATATATATATATATATATATATATATTTATATACATGTTTTTATGATTAATATGTTTATCATTTTTAATCTTATAATGAGTTATTGGAAAGTTAATATTGGTTATGTTTGAATTGTAACAACATAAGTAATCAATGCTGTGCTGAATTAAAGGACTTAGCTGTTACCTTCAAGTACTCGTGGTTTGAACAACTATAAGAGATTTAAGTGGCTAGTAAAAAGCTAAAATAATGTACAAGTGTAGGTTCAGCACAACATCCCTTTAAGATAAATGGGTAATTACTAGATAATTAGTGATTATTAACTAGATTTGTCCCATAAATAAGTGAACAGCATTGTTTGTAGTCATGGTCTGATGAAGTGGGAGGTATTCCCATGAAAGTGCTTATCTACTGTTATACTGCAATAAAGCTGTGTTTTTATCCTACGAGACTTGTTCGTGGAGAATATTTCTTCGTACTATAGGATTATTTGAACTGTGTTGTTGCCAGTTTCGAGAATATTTCTTTGTACTTTAGGATTATTTGAACTGTGTTGTTGCCAGTTTCTAAATGGTACATGATCCCTGGACCTTCGTGTATACTTAATTAGAAGTATTATTTGAGTAAGTAGGGGTAAAGGCTTGAGGGTCATGATGTTGGTTTTAGGATGGTAGTAAGGGGTGAGTTACACTGGGAAGTGAGTTTATTTGATTAAGAGATTATGGGTTAGGTTAATTGGTAGTTTATCAGGATAAGTAGTGTTTGGCAGTAAACTCTGAAGGGTAGGCATACTTTAATGGGTGAACTGTGGGAGGGGATTTTGGGGGTGTGATGGGTAGTTTGGTATGGACAGTGGAAGTGGTGGGAGTGGCTAGCTAAGTATAAGTGTAGAGGTACTGGGGGCGGGTGGAATTTGGGGGTAGGGGAGATGAGTCTGCAAAAGGAGTGGGTGGACCCAAGGGAAGGAAGAATCAAGGTCAAAGAAAAAACAAACAAACAGTATAGTGGAAGGTACGTTCAGAGGAAAGTATGCAAGGGGTAAGGGACGTTCTAGCAGTGGTATAGGGAAAGGAGTAGAGTGGTTCAGAGAGGTAAAGATGGTGCCACAGGAAGGAAGGGAAAGTTAGAGAGTCTGGGGGAAGGGTAGGAAAAAAAGAAAGTGAAGGAAATTGGGGGAAGGGTTGGAGAGAGTGGAGATGGCTGTCACAGTGGCCTAGCTGGTTGGAACCAGTACTGACAGGGCCAGATCAGCAGTGTGAAACAGCACTGAAAATAATCAGAAAGGAAGCAACTGTGAAAATCAGAGCTGAAGAGGTAAAACGAGAGCAAGCCAGAGATGGAAATGTAGCTATAAATTTAAAAACAGGAGACAAAGGGTACAGAAAACGTACTAGGGGTTAAATAACACTCTAGAATGTGGCTGGCAACATTAAGCATACATATACTGGAACTACTGAGAGTTAAAAGTAACAAACTAAAAGCTATTGGTAACTTTACCATTGTTTTAGCCATTATAGACATAAATATTTTATAACCATAGTTTGGAATTGAGATGGAACTATATGAAGCTGGATCAGATGAGTCTTTATCATCTTTAGGTATTACAGCCACCACAGCTTTTTTCCAGGATGTTGGTGTCTCACCTCCTTTTAAAATACTGTTAAAGAAAACCTTCCGTATTTTTATCAATTTCGTCCATCCTAATTTCAAAACTTCCACCTGAATAACATCAGTTCCCGGAGACTTTACTGTAGATTGGTTATAACTCACATCCTACCTTAACTGTTAGTAGTTAAGCCTCAACTACCTCTAACTTTGGTGTATGAAGTCTTCAATAAATATAGCCATTTCTGCTTTCTTTTTCTTCCCCACTTCTCTGCTTCATACAAATTTTAATAACATTTCTGAAATATCTCTAATACAAGATCTCTGGTTATTTTTCTTGTTATAGCCTCCCTAAGTTTAGCAACAATCCTTTCTACCTTCTGTTGCCTAAGTTGTTGTGTCAAAAGTTTTTCTGCTCTGGAGTTATCAGAAACAGTTGCTTAACAGCTATCTTTCTAAACTCATGCATATTATCCATGTGCTCCCTTTTTTTCTTTAGCACTCTGCAATTGTGCCTCCTCTTGTTCTGAGGGATTCCCCTTATTCTGTAATACTTTAATCTTTGTTAGGCCACCTAAATAATTCTTATTATTTTTTCACCAGATCTTTTTTTCTTTTATTTCTTTCCTATTTTTAAATTCCACTTTTATTTTATCCCACTCACTAGCTATAACTGCTTTAGTACTTTCCATCTTCCCTAATAACTCCTGGATATTTTCCATTACTCATTACTTAAATTCCTCTCTTTTTAACAGGTAGGTGGGGAAGAGCCAGCTCATCTTTTCTTCATTATCCTCCTTTTTTAAACTTAGTAATTACTAGTGAATGATCTGAAATAGTTACTGAATGTGTATCAAAGTTCTCAATTAAACGGACATGCTGAATCTCCACTCTGATCCTTTCTTTAGCAAATTCACATGCTCATTTCATTCCAAATGTGCCTCCTGTAGCATTGCAATTGCACTCCGCATTTCTTAATACAATTAAGCTTTCTTTCCTCCTTTTCTATACCTGTGAGACCATCAACATTCCAAAAAAAATGTGGAAAGAGTCGCTATTACGGTGAGATGTCATTATTCCCACCTATTATACATGGCACCTTGTTTAAATATCTAATTCCAGCTTTTGTGATACATGCATCCATTATTGTTTGGCAGGTTAATCCTTTATATAGTATTTTCTACCATCAACATTGGAACCTATGTCACATTTTACACAATTTTTTTTAACAAGAAACATCTGTATTAAATTATCAATTGCGACAAAGGCAATCATACACTTATATAACTGAAAACAAACCATACTGACATAGTTTTAGTTGCAAACATTATACATCACTTATAATCTATCCAGTCATTGTCAGTCAAGCATTACACAATTCATTCAAATCCTGCTTTCTTCTGAATCTCATTACTACTCCAAAACTCTGTTCTGCACATATTACTCACACAATTCCCATTGTTTCTATGAAATTTGCTCCTACCCTTTTCTAAAGATCCCAGTTCCAGTTGTTTTATTTCTGTTATTATTATATTCACTATTTCTAGTGCAGCTAGTTTAGACATTGATTTTCATTTTCTAGTAATTGTCTTTTTGGCAGTCACCATAATTACACGCAGCAAGGCCTTACTCTGTCTAGGCAATTCCAATTCTGTATCAAAGGTAAAAAAATAATTTCCTCAGTTATACCAATTTACTCACCCAGTATTTTGGACATAGCAGTCTGCAAGGAATTTTTAAAGTCTGCCAACTCATTACACTCTCAGAAAATATGTTCCCAATTACTTCTTTCTGTCTCACCACACCTCCAACATTTGCTATTTACCTGTGGAAAAAATTCTTTGAAGCCTACTTGGGGTATAAAATACCCATGTAAACACTTCAAAGCATAGATCCTAAATATTCTGGACTTTTTTGCATATTTGGGATACATACATATATCTCCCATTGTTTTTTTGAGAACTGCTTATCCGATCTCTCTTCCCAATCCTTTCTAACCACTTCTGATTGATTCGTATAGTTATCATCAAACATTTTATAAGCTCTACTAATTATCAGTTTTTTAACAGCAGCTTCTGTTCTTGATTCAGCTAAAAACTCTACCAGTGCTGCCCTTTCACTTAGGATCCCCCTGCTTCTTTCTCTTTGCCTTTACTCTGATATCAACCCTTGACAGGGAAGGCAAACTCAAGCCTGCAGTTCAAATAAATTATTGGATTCTTCCCATTCTATTACCTTTTCCTGTCTAATTACCTGAACCCAATAGATTGGTTCCTTTATCAGTTTTCTCCATTAAGTTCCACTCCCCTCTTACCTACTGTCTGTATCTTAACTACAGTCATCCCTATGGACAGAATTTACTTTCTCCATTCATGTGTTGGTTTACTTCTTAGAACAATGTCTGCTACTATATGAATAAAATATTCTACATGGTTATTGTTATTCTCCTTAAGGATCTGCATCTAAAATCCCAGTCTTTCCTTGTTTCTTGAGCTTTTCCTCATTTCATCATTATCCCTTTCCACTTTGAATTATAGCTTTCTGCTTGGGCCATGTACAGGCACCTTGACTGTGTAGCTCTGAAATACCCCTTCATATCAGACAATCCCAAGCAACATTGCTCTGCTGGAACAATTATCTTATCTCTTGACTCTTGCTGCCTTCCCCTCCTAGATAAAATCCTTCAGCTCTTTATTAACTGCTATCCAGAACTTCTCTTCTGGTTGATAAAAACATGTCTGATTAACTGCTTGTATCTTGCTATCCATGTCCATAAAACACAGCTTCCAATACCTCAGTTTTTGTATTATCTTCTGTTTGGTCTCTTCTCACATATGCCTAGCTGCCACAACAGACCCCTTTTAAATCCCATACTCTTAAGTATTTCATTGGTGTCATATCATGTCCTCATAAATATGAATATTGCTGAACCAATTTGTGTGTGCATACATAGTTTACAGCTATTGGCTTTGTTTTAGCTTCATTAATTTGTATCCCAAAAAAGGCTTGAAACTGTCTCAAAATGATCCACAACACTGAGATGGTTTCTGGTTTTATTAGGTATAAAATAATATTGTATGCCAATAAAGCCAGCTTTTCTTGACTACCATAACAATTATATCATTGAATTACTGAGTCCCTTATTTTCTTTGCCAATGATTCTAAATATAATGTAAATAAAAGGGAAAAAGGACTTCCCTGCCTGGTTTCTCTGGTCAAACATAAATTATCAAAGAGAAACCCACCCACTTTAATTTTTCACCTCCAAACCCTCATATTACCACCTAATCAAGCATATAATTTTGTCAAGGAATGCAAATGCTTCCAATGTCCTGCTCATAAAAATCCCAGCATACTCTAAATGATTTCTCTGCATGAAGACCCACCAACATCAGTATTATTTTCTTACATTCTGCATTCTTCTGGATCATCACTCTGTTAATGTTTTCAAATGTTCGTCTCCCCTCCACAAAACTACACTGATCCATAGCTATCAATTTTGGCATCAACTTTGCCATTCTTTTAACCATTATAGTCATAATCATCATTTTATAATCATGGTTTAGAATTGAAATGGGCCTAGGTAAAGCTGGATCTGATGTGTCTTTACCCTCTTTACATATTACAACCACCACTGCTTTCTTCCAGTTTGTGCTTTTCCTCCTCTTAAATGCTGTTAAACAAAATCTTTCAGACCTTTATCAGTTTTTCCCTCCTAGCTCCTAGTTTCAGTCTTCCACAGGAATACCATGTATTTATGGGGACTTTTCTGTACATTGGTTATAAATCACTACTTTTATCTCACCTCCTCCTATCCTAACTGTTAGTAATTGAGCCTCAACTACCTCTCATCTTGGCATATGTAATTCTCCTACAAATATTTCAAATTGTACCTTTTCTTGATTTCCATATTTCTCTGCTTTATACAGATTTTCGTAAAATGTCCAACATATTTTAAGTACCTCTACAGGATCTCTTGTTATCTTCCTTGCTATAGGCCCCCTAAGCTTGGCAACAACCAACACTGTGTGTTGCATGAGTCATTGTGGTAAAGTATTTATGCTCTGGAGTTATTATTAGAAAACAGTTGCTTAACGGCAGTCTTTCTAAACTCATGCATATTGTCAAGCTGATCCCTTATTTTCTGTTTAGCATTCGGCCATTGCTCCATTTCTTGTTCTGTGTGATTCCCCCAGTTCTGCAATACTTCAACCTTTAAAATACCGAAATAAAGTCCTCGACTCTGGATGAAGTAACCAGTGATAATAAAGAAGAAGCAATAAGTAAAATAAAACTCGGTGGATACACACGGCATGTAACTCTTTATTTAGAAAAAAATGTGAGCACTTTCGCAGAGTCCTCTCTGGTTCATCAGACAAATTATAGCAGTTAAACCTTCATTTAAATAGTGATGCATCATGGTGTCAACCAATCAATTCCATGTTAAAATCAATGCAACAAATAATAATACTTAAGTTATAAAAAAAAAAAAAAAATATATATATATATATATATATATATATATATATATATTATATATATATATATATAAAAACACATATAAAAAACACATAGAGGTTGTATAGAATGTGGAGTGCATTTCTAAATTTTTCTAGTTGCAATATTAAAAGCTATATAAAAAAGCATCCTTCTTGCATCACACGCATTGCTAACTCATTGCTTTCTTTTTGGTATCTAATATCTCTCATATGTTCTAAAATTCTGTCCTTCAATAATTGATTTGTTTTACCTATATAATAGGCAGGACACTGTGCAGAAACTAAAGTATACTATATTTTCAGTGTGACAGTCAGCATAGAAGTGTGTATCAATGGAGAAACCTCTGATAGGGTGTTTATACTGTCCCCCACCAAAAATGAATGGGCATGCTGTGCATGTCCTGCAGGCAAACGTGCCCATCCTATCAGACTTTACGTACTTTGGCTCATATATTTTTTGGTAGCATAATTGTCTTTTAAGGACTTATTATGTTTAAAGGAGAAGGATGGTGTTTCTCCTATTATTCCATCAAGTTCTTTCACACTCTATAGGATATCCCAGTTGTTTCTGACTATGTCACAAACTATATTAATGTTACTCACAAAAGTCAGTGGTACTCACAGCATATTATTCTCTACATTTCTTGCTGTGCCTGAAGTTATTATAATATTCACATTTTCCATGGGTAAAACATTTGCATGTTTTCTTCTAGCATTATAATAAGGTTGGCATTTCCCTTCCTTTTCTTTCCATGCTAAATCAATCTGCCTCTCAATATCTTTCATTTTGTATCCCCTTTCACTAAATTCATGCTTAAGAAGAGTCAGTGCTTCACATAAAGTTACATCATCATTGTGTAGCCGCATACAACAAACTATCTGTCCTTTCATAACATTTGCTTTTGTAAAACCAGGATGCATACTACTGTTGTGTAAAACATTATTTTTCCTGATAGGCTTCCTGTACAATGAAGTAGAAATTAGTTCAGGGTTGTCTCTTTTAACTTTCACATCTAAGAAGTCAATCTCTTTGTCAGAATACGTAAAGGTAAATTTTAAGAATGGAGTAATAGTGTTAATATACTCCAAGAATTGTTTAAGATGAGACTCATCATCATGCCACAGAAAAAAAAAATCTCACCTCCTCCTATCCTAACTGTTAGTAATTGAGCCTCAACTACCTCTCATCTTGGCATATGTAATTCTCCCATAAATATTTCAAATTGTACCTTTTCTTGATTTCCATATTTCTCTGCTTTATATAGATTTTCGTAAAATGTCCAACATATTTTAAGTACCTCTACAGGATCTCTTGTTATCTTCCTTGCTATAGGCCCCTTAAGCTTGGCAACAACCAACATTATGTTTTGCATGAGTCATTGTGGTAAAGTAATTGTACTCTGGAGTTATTATTAAAAAACAGTTGCTTAACAGCAGTCCTTCTAAACTCATGCATATTGTCAAGCTGATCCCTTATTTTCTGTTTAGCATTGGGCCATTGCTCCTTTTCTTGTTCTGTGTGATTCCCCCAGTTCTGCAATACTATAATATACTATAATAACTTCAGGCACAGCAAGAAATGTAGAGAATAATATGCTGCGAGTACCACTGACTTTTGCCAGTAACATTAATACAGTTTGTGACATAGTCAGAAACAACTGGGATATCCTATCAAGTGTGAAAGAACTCGATGGAATAATAGGAGAAACACCATCCTTTAAAAATAATAAATCCCTTAAAAGACAATTATGCTACAAAAAGTAGATGAGCCAAAGTATGTAAAGTCTGATAGAATGGGCACGTTTGCCTGCAGGAGATGCACAGCATGCCCATTCATTTTTGGTGGTGGACAGTATAAACACCCTATCAGAGGTTTCTCCATTGATACACACTTCTATGCTGACTGTCACACTGCAAATATAGTATACTTTAGTTTCTGCACGAAGTGTCCTGCCTATTATATAGGTAAAATGAATCGATTATTGAAGGACAGAATTTTAGAACATATGAGAGATATAAGAAACCAAAAAGAAAGCAATGCATGTGATGCAAGAAGGGAACACACACACTTTTAAGTTCCTGGTTCTCCATATTGTCCATAGAAATAAAAGAGGTGGAAATATTACTAACAATATTGAAGCTTTGGAACAAGAATGGATTATTAAGTTTCAAGCAGACAGACCACCTGGCCTAAACTCAAGGTTTCTTTAAAACCATTTCTTAGAAACAGAACCTTGAAGCACTGATGCTCTAGTTATTTAGTATTTTTTATATAGCTTTTAATATTGTAACTAGAAAATTTTAGAAATGTACCCCATATTCTATACAACCTCTATGTGTTTTTTATATGTGTTATATATATATATATATATATATATATATATATACATATATATATTATCACTCAGAGACTCCCTATGCTGTGGAATAAAATCCCGGTCCATGTGAGGCAGAGCACCTCGCTGACTCTGTTCAAGAGAAATCTAGACCTGTGGATGGGAGATCGTAGGTTTACCCCGGGAATCATCTCTGTGTCACTGCTGGACAGAGGCACAACAAACTAATGGGCACAGTATTTTTCATATAAGGGGCGTAAGCCACAAAAATTTGGGCTAGGCTTATAAATGCCTTAGGGCAGATAGCCTAGTATAAACCTATGAACCTATGAACCTATATATATATATTTTTTTTTTTTTATATATATCTTAAGTATTATTATTTGGTGTACTGATTTTAACATGGAATTGATTGGTTGACACCATGAAGCATCACTATTTACATGAAGTTTTAACTGCTATAATTTGTCTGATGAAGCAGAGAGGACTCTGTGAAAGCGCTCACATTTTTTTCTAAATAAAGAGTTACGTGCCGTGTGTATCTAGTGAGTTTTATCTTACTTAATACTTCAACCTTTGTCAGTCCCACTAAATACTTCTTGTGACTTTTATCCATATCTTTATTTCTTTTATTTCCACCTTATTTTTAAATTCCATTTTAATTTTATCTCACTCTCTAGCTATATTTTGAGAAGAAATGTCTATCTTCTCTAATAACTCCAAATAATTTCCACTACCCTTTCCTTAAACTCCTATTTTTTAACAGACAGGTGAAAAAGCACCAGTGTCTCATTTTTATTTTATTACCCTGCATTTTTATTTAATTATTAAATGTGCATGATCTGAAATAGTTACTGTATGTGCATCAAAACGTTTAATTAAATGCACGTGTTCTTGGGAAATATAAGTTCTGTCTAGCCTAGCCCAATTTTTCTATCTTGGAGAATAATACGTACATTCATTCCAGACTCCTACTACTGAATTCACATCTTCTATGCCAAATATTTTCACAAATTTCTTCAAAAATCTCCCGTCTCTGGTTATATTTTTCCTTCTGAGCCACCCAGATACATCCTCACTATTTCAAATCAAATTCCAGTTCACACCTTTAAGTAATATTCCCTGCCGAAAGCTGATTATGTCTAGTTCCAGATTTTGTACTACATGCATAAGCTAATGTTTGGCAGGTTTGTCTTTTATATAGTTGTTTCTTGTCATATCCATTTGAACCTATGCCACATCTTACAAAACTTTTTGCTTTAGTGAAAGCCCTCAAACAAAAAAACAAAAAACACCTCTAAAACCTATTAACTTAATACTAACAAACAAAACTATGTACATCTTCAAATATTGAAGTTTAACCCTCCTAATAGGAACAATTGTCCCAGACTGACAGCCACACTCACAAACTTGGATTAACCTATATGTAACGTCATCCATGCTAAGACGCGTGGTACATCCTATGCTTCACCTAAGTGCTGTCTGTTTTTATCTTGTCTTTATTCCTCTCCCAGACTGGGAAATCCTTTCAAAAAAACATTATCTCCTAACCACTGAAAGAAAAAAGTATTTTGTTTTTATTGCTCCTTATCAGACTGTTTCCATACAGATGAGAAAACCAGAGAGGCAGCTGCCTCTACAAGCACTCGTTTATTTGCTAGAGGAACACGTTTTATTATATTCAGTGTTCTTTTTTATTTATTTGTTTCCCCTTAAAACGTGTTACTAGATCATGCCAAGGGCCTTAATCCAGTCACTTACCTATGCAAGAGTAAGAACAAACACACCAATTATTCTTGTATCATGCTCTTTTGACCAGACATTTCTTCCTTTTTTTTATAATGCAGTGTCTACATTGCTTACAAACTGAACAAGGAGAAAGAAGAAGAAGAAAAAAACAGGGCACATGTTTATTTCAGTATCCCTATTACACTCAAAAATAACAGAATGGTTTTCTTTATAGCATGCAGATTATGTCGTGCATTACAAAAATACTACTAAAAACAACATTTTGTTTTACCTACAGTTAACTTTTTTTCTTCTTCTCCTCTTCTAAAAGTTCTTCTAAACATTAATAATATGAAGTAAGGCATATGCTTTGGAGTCTCCTACAAGTTTAACAAAGTCATAAAAGTCCAATATTTCCAGGTTTCCGTTTTCTGTCACATTTCAGAAATAAAGAAATTAAAAACTAACTACTGTCAATGAAGCACTAAAAATACACAACAATAAACTAAATAAGTGTGCAAATGGCTTCAAAGACCAGGCTAGCAAAAGTGTATAAGTTAAGTGCTTTCATTCGTTTAATCACACAACCTTCATTCATGCAATTAAATGAATGAAAGCAATGAACTTATACACTTTTGCTAGCATGGTCTTTGAAGCCATTTCAGCACTTATTTAGTTTGATATTTCACAAATACAATTAATGCTTTGTAATCCTATATTTCTTTGTCAATTTCTGAGCTATTGTTTTTCTTCCTGTTGATCTCTTCTCGCAAGTCCAGTCTCTGTTTCATTTACAACTTACTCCAAGTTCTTCTAGTTAACTCTTGTGCTTTTTTCTGTCACTCATTCATTTTCCTTTTGAAACATTCAAAAAGGTTTCACTGGCACAGTCTCTCTACGGGCTTTACTGCTAGAAGAATTAGAAGCAAACTCCCCTTGTGTTTCATAGCTCACTTTTTGTTGGACAAACTTTTATATTTCCGCCTTAGCATGTTCTGCATGGGGAAATTATTTTGACCTTCCAAGATAGAACATTTTGAAAACAGCTGGGCACAGCATTTTGAATCTCACACCTGCTTCTTGTCATTCTTTGATAACTGGAATAAATGTACTTCTCTTCTGTATGGTGTACCGTGAATAATCATAGATTCATAGGTGTTTACTAGACTATCGACCACAAGGGCCTTTTTAAGGCTAGCCATGCATCTCAAATCTCTGACAAGTTCTGATACCCTTGTTATCATTGCTAGCATGGTCTTTGAAGCCATTTCAGCACTTATTTAGTTTGATATTTCACAAATACAATTAATGCTTTGTAATCCTATATTTCTTTGTCAATTTCTGAGCTATTGTTTTTCTTCCTGTTGATCTCTTCTCGCAAGTCCAGTCTCTGTTTCATTTACAACTTACTCCAAGGTGTATCTGTAAGCAGGGGATTGGGAGATGAAACATTTACAAGCTAGGCCTGGGAGATGATATGTTTACAAATTGTCTGTCTCCATTACAGACATAGGTGCCAAACCACGGACAAATTTCCTGTTCCCCATCCAATTGTCCAAGTTGCACTTGAATTCGGTTAGGGAGGAACTCTGCTTCACATGGATGGGGAGCCTGTTCCAGAGACAGGGTAATCTCTGGGATACATACCTGTCTCTCCAGCAGATCCTATTTATATCACTGGCAAGGTTCAAGTCCTTAGAATGGGTAATTCTGGTACTGTTTATTTTGTGGATATGCAGAAGATCTTTACCTCGAAAACATGTAGGAAACAGAATACAGGGACAGAGCCTTGAGGCAGTGTGCAAAGGGCAAGTTACTTAAACCCTGTATTCTTTTAGTGAGAAACCTCTGTGGATATTCCAATTGTTAGATACACCTGGTTAGATACATAGCAAAAGGGCCACTGTGCTCAATGACAGGTCTGACGAATGCCAAATACAGTGGAACAATGACTTCCTTGGACTAAGATACGATACCTTTGTTTATAAGTTGCACAACATAGAATGATTTCCTCGCTACTGTAGACATGTTATGGTCAAAGGCTACATTACTATCTATGTGTGTCCCTAAGTCCCTGACTACTGGGTCAACTCTAAGGGATGTTTTGTCAATATAATAGTTACCAGAGGTGGATGACTTCCCAAAGGATACTATTATGCACTTCTTGGCATTTAGTTTTAGTCCATGGCTCTGACACCAGATGTTTGTGTCAGCCCCTCCTGGAAAAAATTTGTGTCAGTGTAGGATTCAATGATAGCTCCTAATTTGCAATCATCTGCAAACATAGTCAGCCAGAGACCACTGACATTGGCCTTGACTTCAGAGGAGTAAATGCCAAAAAGTAGTGGTCCAAGGACTGATCCCTGAGGGACTCCACTTGTGACTGGCCCCTTTGTAGAGATGGACTCCTCAGTTCTAACTTCCTGGCTCCTGTCTGTGAGCCAGTTGGCTGTCCACCGGGTGACATACGAGTTTGTACCTAACCTCGTGTTTGTCAACAATGCCCATGTGGGGTATTGTGTCAAATGCCTTGGCCAGTTCAAGTTAGGAAGTGTGAACCATTTTGCCCTCACCAACTGCTTTTGTGACCGTCTCAAAGAAGTCCACCAGCTTGAGTAGGCATGATCTGCCCTTGACGAAACCAAACTGGGTTGGGTCCAGTGTCTGGAGGTTTACTACATCACTAGTGATCATTTCCATGATAATTCTTTCCATGGCTTTATATACAAGACAAGTGAGACTTATGGGTCTGTAGTTTTCAGAGTCTGTAGATGGCCCACCTTTGTACAGAAAGATGACTTTTGCTGTTCTCCATTCATGAGGCATAAAGACTGTTTGGAGGCTATAGTTAAATAGCAACTCCCAAGGCCCTGATAGGTCATGTTTCATGCTATTTAGAAGGCATCCTGGGATATTGTTGGGGCATATTGATATTGATACAGCGTTCCTGGCCTTAGAGAGAGCATTAAGGACCTGTTCCCCAGTGATAGCAGAGGAAGTTATATTTGCTGGTATTTCATGAGGGAAGGTTGGGGGGGGGGGGTAAAGTTTGAGCTAAATTTATTGGCCAGTAGGTTTGCTATATCTTCTGTCTCAGTATAGGTGGCTCCACTTGCAATGACTCTGCACACAATTGTGTATTGCCTTTGAGCCTGCAGACATAGATAAATAATGCCTTGTGGTTGCTCTTGGCCTAGGAAGCCAAATTCACCTCAAATTTGGCTTTGGTAGACTTAATTTGTCCTCTGAGATGTTTGTTTAGTTTGACAACAGTGCTTTTATTCTGCTAGGTGCTGCATTTCCTAATTTTTGCCATCATTTTCTTCTTTCTGTTATGCAGCCTATTGATTCTGTAATTCCACTAGGGTGGCTTGTTTTTGAGTTAGTTCTGTACTTCTTCCTGGTGGGTACAGCTGCCTATATGCAGCTATTGCATGCACAGGACTTCTGTGAAAAGTTCTGTATAGGCAGCAGTGTTCTCAGGATTTATGGGGGCTTGAAATTTTGCCAGGGTATCACTTAATAGCAGGAGGTTAGCCTTAGAGTAGTTCCTGAATATTCCAGGATTAGCTGGGGGGGTCCAGGTTTTATTTTTACTTCAAAGGAGATCATTCTGTGGTCTGACCTTACCAGGCAAGACATTACAGTAGGGATTGTGCAGCACTCTCCCATATTAGTGAAGACCAGATCCAATATGACTGCACCCCTGGTTGGTGTAATGACTTTCTGGTACAGGGAGTTTGGGTTGGAAATATCTGTTTCTGTACATTTGGTATCATATAGGATTTGCAGTTAATAGCGGGGTAATTAAAGTAACCCATGAATATAGTATTGGGTTGGATGGTTAGTGTTTCTAATAAGTTTAAATACATGGTATGGGTTTCCTCGGTCATAGAGGGGGACCTACACTTGGCAAGGAAGTGATATTGGATTTTGTCTATGGCGATTTGAACATGGAACAGCTCAAGTGCATTCTCCTGTCTGACCAGCCTTGAGGTATACTTATTTTTGATGCAAATAGAGACATCTAGGATCATAGGAGCAAAGGACGTTACTAGGCTAATGGCCCTGGGGCCCTTACAAGTCTAGCCATGAGTTTATCCCCAAAAAGAAATCTCAGTCAGTTGTGGTTTCCCATCCCCTCAGGATTCAGGCCTTTAGAGAGGGTAATGTGCGAGGAGTTAGACTTAGAGATATGAAGCATCTCTAGTAGGGCAGGGTCCGTGATTGCCTTGTTGGCGAGACATAGACCACTTCTGAGCAATCTGTACAATACTGAGTAGAGTTATAGTGATTTGAGTCTGCCCAGATAGGACAGGTGTTGCAGGCCACAGATTATCTTTGTGAGGTATTTCTGTGGACTTTCCAGTTAGTGCAGATGTTTGGAGAGGTACATACCAAATGGGGGATTATGCTCAATTATTGGTCTAACGAGGGAGGTGCATAGAGAGGTAATAACCTCCTTTTTTCTGGATACAATCCCTTTATTTATGAGGTAAGCCAAGTAAAAGGCTTTTCTGACCACTGCCGTTACATGATGGTCGAATGTGAGATTGTTATCTTCACCTTTAGTCTCTGTCTGTAGAGTAGCTGGTCTAAAGTTGTGGAAAGCATTATAACCTTGCACTGTTGGAGTGCTCTCTGTGGCTTTAAACCATGTCTCAGTGACTGCACAGACATTAGCATTCTCCAGGGTGAAGAGAGCTTCTAGGGAGTGGAGTTTTTTTTTGTTTAGACTCCTATCACTGAGCATTAATACCTTTAGATTTCCTTGGTTTTGATTTGCTATGTCAGAATTACTTTCAGTTTGGCACTGCCTACAAAAGGCACTATGGGTAGACAATGTTTTAGCTAATATTTGAAAGCCTAGAGGGGAGAGGTGCAGACCATCCCTGGCAGAGCAGCGTGGTCTGTTGACCATCTCCTTCCATGCTGACAAATATTGCAACCATTTTGTCCGTATTGTGGCATCATCTTTGGAGAAGGTAAAATGCTGCTCAATGCTCGGCTCGTACCAGCTTAAGACACATATTCCAAGAGCCCCATGACGTCTCTGTTCATATAGTCTAGGGAGGTATGTCTCAGGTCATTTACTCCCACTTGGACTATGACAGAATCATACTGGTACTTGTGGTCCAATGACCTGAGTGCATGCATAACGTGGTGGATCCTAGCCCCTGATAAGCAACTGACCATAACTCTCTCCTTACTCAGCCTGGTGAGAGGGACATCAGTGTGTCCCATGATGTAGAGACAATGACCAGAATGTTGGATTGTGTGGTGGCTTGCCTTATCGGCTTAGAGGTAGAGGCTCCTTGAGATGTGGCTCTATGTGTTGATGTGGGTGTTATTTCGAAAGAGTGTATGTGGGGCTGCTGAGGGTATTTGTTAAGCGTACTTCATCTAGGAGGTCTTTGTTGTTTAGGAAGGTTACATTTAAGTGCCTCAGCATATGTTGGTCTATATGAATTGTGTGTGTTGAATGAAGCATGTGTAGTACTGACAACCTTATTGACATTAGGAGCACTTTTGTGTGAGAGCCTTGCCTCCATTGACATTGTGTAACTATATCTCTCACATACCATATCGGTTTGTTTGAAAATTAACTGGTTGTGTGGATGCCCATATCCACCAAGCTGGTAACAGAAATAATGGGAAAGTTCACATCCATAGCAACACACCTTTTTTTATTGACTAGATAGCTGAAGTGAGAATATAAAGCAATGTCAGGAGTATTCAGTTTGCCACTCAGGGGACAGTGCTTGTCACTGCAAACTAGTTGTCCTGTGTGCAACTAGGTACTGGAGAAATTTCAATTGTGCTTTTACAGGAAAAATGTCATTAAAGGTGTCTGAGTCTGTACAGGGCATGGCCAAACACTTGAGGGGAAACTAATACCTAGACCCTGAAAATTAAAGGACAAAGTATCTAGGTAGATATTCTAAAGTTAGAAACAAATCAAGCAGTACTTACTGAAAACAAATAATTATCTTGTCAAGAATGATGAAAAGAGGGGAGTCATGTGAATGGCTACTGCTTGGCTACTACTAGTGCTGGTCTCACCACAGCTTCACTCTGCTGGAATACAATGCTCCTTTACTTCTTCTCCTCTCACCAGAAGCAAAACATTAGCACCAATCCCAAGATAAGAAGCAGGCCACAGCCTGTTTGGTGATCCACAGTATTATCCAGGATGATGCAAGGGTGTATAGGCTAGTTGTAGTCTTTTCCTGGTAGATGCCTTGAAGAGCAACCAGACCAATCAGGAACGTTAACTACAGACACTCACTACCCAACCAGAAACAGTCAGGAATTAATGGACACTGCTCCTTCTCTCACCAGGAGCAGAATATAAGCACAAATTCCAAGCTGTAACCTATGAAGCAATTATTAGGCTTTCTGGTGATCAGCAGTCACCAAGAAAAATGTCCCTGTGCTCTTTCTCTCACCAGGAGTAAACAGAAGCATTAATCCCAAGATGACTACTGAGAGGCAGAATGTGCGCTCACCAACAACCGGTGGTCTTGCAATAGACATTTAAAGGTAAGATGAAACATGGGTCAATATTATAAGCACTGCAATGTGCACTAAGCAGTTAGATATAAAAAGGGGGTAATTAAAGTTTCAGCTGTCTAAGTGGAGAGCCACTAATTTTAAAAGAGTAAGAAAGATTGAAAGGGGATGGGTACTTTTCTTTTGTGGCTCTATGGAATACAGTGGGATAGCCAATAAATTTAAATTGTTGAAAGGGAAAGATTTCACAAAATGATAATTTTCTGCTTAGTCACAACAGCCAGTGAAAGGTGAGAGGGAAGGAGATATGTGGTCAAACTAACATAAGAGCCAGGCAACTAGAAAGAGAGTTGTGTTTAAGAGTACAACAGCAACAGAGTGGGAAGGTGGGAAAACATTCTGTGTGACTCACAAGACACACAGCTGTGGCCTCTTTTCAAGTTTTAATATTCAATAAAGCAGAATACAAGTAAAACACAGTTTAAAGAAAACAAATCACAGTATACAAGATAGAAGAAAGCAATAAAGTAATACAAAACACAAGAAATCAAAAGCAAACTAACCTTTCCCTCACAGCAAGTTGTCAGAGTTTTGTTTAGCTTTTCCAGTAAAGTTTTGAAATATTTTATTTTACCCTTAAATAGAAGGTTTAGTTCCTAGCTCCACCCCTCAGTTCACAGACAATTAACCTTAACTGACTTGTTGTGACTTCTGTGTGACTCCTTAACTGACCTGTTCTAATGTGTGACTCACAAGAGACATATATGTGGTTTCTTTCCAAGTTTTAATATGAAATTCAAAGCAGAATACATGAAAAACACAGTGTAAAGAAACAAACACCCTACTGTCTTACATTTTTAGTAGTTTGTCGTTCTACCACAGTTTTGTCAGAATCAACTATTTTTGCTGGTAGGATTGCATCTTTACTATTAAAGGTCTAGGATGCTTTCTCATGGCCAGGTTTGGAGTATTTACACTATGAGCCCCCTTCAATTAACAATTCCTGCTGTGGAATACCAGTCCAGTTGCTTAGTTGTGCTATCATAAAATTAAATTAGTCTGTTCCTTCCAGCTTCTCTGTTACAGCAGAAAATCTCAGGTTTTCCCTATGTGCTCTGTCCTCTAATTCTATTATATTTTGAAGCATTTCTCCTTGAGCAGTCTCATATGCAACCAGCCTTTTCTTCACTCTAACCTCTGATTTTTGCAGTTTTATCACCTCAGCTGAACATCTTTTTAAACTTCCTTCCATTATTTTCAACCTTTTGTTATTTGAGTTGATGTACTCTATGAAGACTGGTAGAGATGGGTGAAGGCTGCCAGCCTAGCCAGATAGAATTTTACAGATAATTCTACCATTTGTAAATATGAATGTTGAACTACAAGCTTGTTTTTTTTCTAAATGAAAAAATATGCTGTAAAATGTTGAACTTAAAACAATGTGGAAACATTGCCATCTGCTGTAAAGAAAGCGAAGTCAAGCATTTCTTCTTGGTCCTTTGAAATTAAAATGATTTCATGACTGCCTTTGATGTTTACAATTCGGCTCCGGCCGGGTTAGATGATGGCTTCCTGCCTATTGTTTTAAGGCTAAAGTTAATGACCAGAATTTACATGTGGAATGTCCTTTATTGCTCCAAGTGTAAAAGAATGTAAATGCAGTTTCTGTCAGCCTGAGAACTCCAGGAAAATGTGAAATGATGTAATGTTTTATCAGAACTGCAGTTTCAATTTAAACAGAGAGAACCAGAAGGCATTAAGCATTTTTGTCTGGACCATATAACTCTCAGCACTCTGCCTGTTGTCTTATGTAAGTTATCTTAGACTTGTGTTTTCTTTTAGATTAGCTAGGAACTATAAAGTTTAGACTAAGTGTTTTTCTGTGATGTCAGAACTGTACTACTGATTTATTTTAAGTATTTCTGTGTGATCTCTGAACTCTTGACTAGCACTAACTGTGTAGTAGAAAGTATTGTCTTGTGGTTTTAATTATTTATTATTAAATATTTTAAAACATTTTAGCTGTGGCTGTTTTGTGTACAGATAATTTAAGCTCTTAAGAGTACTTGCATGCCTTTGGTAAAACTGTACAAAGCCACTTTAATAGATTTAGCCGTGGACTAAACTACAAATTGGATAATAATATTGCACAGTAATAATTGGATACCCTTTTAAGAGCCTTTGAGTAGCTGATAAATATTAGCTGGGTGGTGGCAAGTGGTACTACCATATAGTCTGGGTAAAAAGGGCACAGCTAGAGAACCTGCGCCAGCATTTCCCAGAAGTGTCTGTGTGGTTGTATAAACTCTTATCTCAAAGTGTGTGTGTGTGTCAGCTACTTGGGCAGGGACACGAAACACTGGTTGGACTGTGAGGGTGCTGGAGATTTTAGCTTGCCCATCTAGGATGAGGTCTGGACCATATAGCTGTGCCAGTAGGGAGTCTTATTGGGGACCTGGGGAGCAAGGGAGCGACCAGACCTGGACTGACTGTGATCTCTGTGTGCTCTTAAGGGAAATTACACTTTACTGTGTGTATTTGTTATCCTTTCCCCCTATATGAGACTCCCCTCTCTGGTGTTAGTGGTTGGAATATCCTCACATATAATTGGTGGCAGTGGTTGGGATATCCTCACATATTAATTGTTTGGCAGTGGTGGGATATTCACATCACATATTAATTAGTTGGCAAATACTAATTTACTTGTAATGGTGTGTGTAGAGTGAATCCTGTAGCTTGTGTACCGTGAGCTTTGAAGGTGCTTTGTACTCTAAATCAGCCACGCAGTGAATACTCAAGTTCAGATCACAATTGTTTTACTTCTTTTGTTAGCTTAGTTAGTCAGGGTGAGCAGGCAACATGTCAGCAGAGGAGTATGGAAAGCTGACAAGGAGCCAGCTGATGGAGATGTGCCAGGCTAGGGAACTGGTGCATGGAAACCTGACTAAGGCAGATCTGATTGCAGCTTTGGTTACAGATGCATCAGAAAACAGCAATCAGGAGGACAATCAGACTGGCAGTGGAGATATAATTCCCTCAGAGAATGGACAGCTCAACCTTTCTGCAGAGGACTTAAAAATCCAGCTGGAGCTAAAGAGACTTGAGGTGAAGGCCAGGCATGTGGAATTAGAAGCAAATTAGAGACTGTGATGTTTGCAGGCTGAGGAGAATGAGAAAATGTTATGTCTGCAAGCTGAGGAACAAGAGAGGCAGAGGCAGCATGAGAAGGAGATGCTGACTCTTCGCCAGAGTCATGGAGGTAATGAGGAAGGGAGTAACTGGACCACAGAAGCACAACAGGTCAGTAAATTTCTTCCACAGTTTAAAGAGGGGGAGAATTTTGATAGTTTCATTCATATGTTTGAGAGAGTATGTAAACAGTATGAAGCTGACCAAGGGCTCTGGGTACGGTTCCTGACCCCCTTACTCCATGGTAAAGTTGTAACTGTTGTATCAAAAATTCAAAAATGACTACCTAAACTGGTTTATATTGTTTTTACCAAAGTTGGTTCATCATTTATTGTTTGGATTAAAAGCGGAACAGAACGCTTCATTTCCCTGGATGTTTTTTTTATGTGGTTTGTTGTATCAAAAATGCCTGACGCTGACTGTTTTGATTAAACTGCTGTAAAAAATTGTCTTTTAGAACTGTTTAAGCAAACACTTGAAACGTATAGGTTAAAGTTTTGTGAGCATAGACGCAAGGCAGGTGAAAGTGTCTGTCAATATGTTGCTGAATTGAGCACTTATTTCCATAGGTGGGTGAGTGGATGTCAGGCCACCACTTTTGAAGGGTTGGCAGACCTTTTCGTGAGGGAACAAGCCCTTAGCACTTTGCCTGAGGGCATGAGGATCTGGTTAGCTGATAGACAATGTGCTACTTTAGATGAATTGGGGAAGAAGGGAGACCTATACCTGGCAAGCAGGCAGCCCTGCACAGGAAGGGGACCACCAGTTCTGCTCATGGGTCTAAAGGAACCCATGGTCGGCAGCACAGGCTGCCACAACAGACTCTGCCAGTAGCAGGGGAAGCCACTAGTCCAGGTACTCATCCAGGAGCTGGGGTTAAATGTTTTGAATGCAACCAGTGGGGGCATGCAGCATACAGGTGTCCACGGAGGCAAGGTGGGGAACCAAAGGTGAGGGAGCCAGTAAGTGGGAAAGACAAAATGCCAATAGTAGGTTGTCTTAAGACAACAGGGGTACTAAACTACCATCCTGCAGATGTCCTGAGAGGGAAGGATTTGGCTGAAGCAGTACCATGTGCTTGTGCAGATACACACAGTCATGCTAGGAGACAAGCATGTGGCATGTAGCCTGAGGGAGACCCAGAGAGACCACATACTTGCAACCAGGACTGGTGAGGTGGTTACTTCAGGGAGGACGCTACTCTGTAGCAGTGAGAATGAATGTGAGCCACAGCTGCTTGAGGGTGCTGATGGCCCCTTGGACAGAGTAACTGCAAAGGTAGAGGTGAGTAGTAGTACCCAGGCTGACAGTGAGGCACCACTGTCGGAGGATGCCTGACTTCCTGTGGAAGGGGAGCTGGGAAGGGTTACAAGGAGAGAATTGAGACAGGCTCAGCTCTCAGACCCTACATTGTAAGGCCTGAGGCAGGTAGTTAGGGAGGCACTTGATTCTCAAGAAAAGGGGGAATCTGTATATTGTAACAAAGGGTTACTGTACAGAGAGTGGACCCCTGAGGGAAGGCTAGAAGGGGAGAGAGAGTACAGCAGTTGGTAGTGCCTAGAGACTACCATCTGGCGCTTCTAGCCATAGCCCATGATATTCCCTTTGCAGGTCATATGGGCATAAAACGTACAAAGAGGTGTATTATGTAGAACTTCTATTAGCCTGGAATTACCAGAGATGTAACAAGGTACTGCAGGACTTGTGAGCAGTGCCAAGAGGTAGACAAGGCAGGAGACAAGGTAAGAGCTCCTTTGATGTCTTTGCCTGTGATTGAGGAACCATTTCAGAGGGTAGCTATGGTTATAGTGGGTCCTCTGAGTACCCCAAGTTCAACAGGGAAAAAATTATATCCTAGTGGTAGTGGATTATGCTACAAGATACCCTGAGGCAGTGGCTTTGTCCTCCACTGAGGCAGAGAAGGTGGCAAATGCTTTGTTAGAGATTTTCAGCAGGGTAGGTTTCCCAAAAGAAATACTGACTGACAGAGGTGCCAATTTCATGTCAGACCTGCTGGCTTGTCTGTGGAAGTCCTGTGGGGTGAAGCACATGAAGACCACACCTTGCCATCCCCAGACTAATGGTCTTGTTGAGAGGTTAAACTCTACAATCAAGTCCATGCTACGTGCATTTGCAGATCAGTTTAAGAGAGAGTGGACAAATATTTGCCCCATATGTTGGTTGTTTACAGAGAAGTTCCCAAGGAATCCACAGGTTTTTCACCCTTTGAGTTGCTGTATGGGCATGGGGTGAGAGGACCTCTAAATTGAATTTGAGATGGGTGGGAAGGTGAGTGCAAGTCTCACAAGGAGTCTGTTTTGGCATACATCCTAAACTTCAGGACAAGCCTCAGGGAACTCATGGGCTTGGTTTAGGAGAACCTGGCAGAAGCCCAACAACAGAAAAAGGTGTGGTATGACAGGAATGCTTGAGCTAGATAGTATGCTGTGGTGCAGCAGGTAATGGTTCTCATTCCTGTCAGACACACAAGCTGCAAGCAGCTTGGGAGGGACCCTACCAGGTGGTAAAAAAGGTAAGTGATGTTAACTACATGGTGGAGATAGCTGCTGGGACCTCTAAATTTAATTTGAGATGGGTGGGAAGGTGAGTGCAAGTCTCACAAAGAGTCTGTTGTGGCATACGTCCTAAACCTCAGGACAAGCCACATGGAACTCATGGGCTTGGTTCAGGAGAACCTGGCAGAAGCCCAACAACAGAAAAAGGTGTGGTATGACAGGAATGCTTGAGCTAGAGAGTATGCTGTGGTGCAGCAGGTAATGGTTGTCATTCCTGTCAGACACACAAGCTGCAAGCAGCTTGGGAGGGACCCTACAAGGTGGTAAAAAAGGTAAGTGATGTTAACTACATGGTGGAACTGCTAGGCAGATGGCAGGGGCACAAACTGTACCATGTTAACATGATGAAACCTTACCATGATAGGGAGGCCCTTATGCTGAGCATTTGCAGTGGATTGCAGGAGGAGTCTAAGGGAGATCTTTGGACTGATCTCCTCGGTAAGGCTCGAGCTGACACCTCAGTGGAAGGGGTATCAATGTCCCAGCAGCTATCTCCTACCCAGGTTCGAGAAATCCGAGCAGTGTAGCAGGAATTTGGGGACATGTTCACTGGGAAACCAGGGTGCACCCAATTGGGGCAGCACTAGGTGGATACAGGACCCCAAAGGCCTATTAGGCAGGCCCCTTATAGGGTGCCTGAGAGAGTCAGACAGACCCTGAGGGAGGAGGTACAGGAGATGTTGGAACTAGGGGGTCTTTAGTCCCTGGGCCTCCTCAGTGGTGCCGGTGCCAAAGAAGGATGGCAGCACCAGGTTCTGTGTGGACTACAGGAAATTATATAGTCACACAGAGTCAGATGCTTACCCCATGCCTAGGATAGATGAGGCCCTAGAGCAGCTGGGTGGGGCTAAGTATCTTAAAACCATTGATCTTACCAAGGGTTACTGGCAGGTGCCCTTAACTCCCAGTGCTAGAGAGAAGTCAGCCTTTGTGACTCCTTTTGGCTTGTATGAGTTCACAAAGATGGCCTTTGGGATGAAGAATGCCCGTGACTTTCCAGAGGCTGGTAGATAATATCCTAGCAGGAGCAGGAGGGTTTGCCCTTGCTTACTTGGATAATATTGCCATCTACAGAAATTCCTGGCCAGAGCACCTTCAGCATGTCAGGGAGGTGCTGGGCAGACTACAGGGGGCAGGGATGACCATTAAGCCGAGCAAATGTCAGGTGGGTATGGCAGAGGTCTCCTACCTAGGACATAGAGTGGGGAGTGGTAAGATAAGGCCAGAACCTGCCAAAGTGGAAGCTATTCAGGCATGGCCTGCACGTGTTACTAAAAAGAAGGTGAGGGCATTTTTAGGGACAACAGGGTACTACAGAAAGTTCGTCCCCATTTATAGAACCCTAGCTGCTCCCCTCACAGACCTGACAAGGAAGAACAGGCCAGATAAGTTAGTGTGGACCCAAGCATGTGAGCAGGCATTCCAGAAGCTTAAAGAAGCTTTGGGAGGACCCCCTGTGTTAGCCAGTTCAGACTACAGCAAAGTATTTGTTGTGCAGGTGGATGCTTTGAACCATGGGATGGGGGCTGTACTTAGCCAGATTTCTTCAAAGGGGGAAGAGCACCCAGTGGTTTATCTCATTTGTAGGCTCCAACTCAGGGAGGAATGCTATGCAGCTGTAGAAAAGAAATGTCTAGCCATAGTGTGGGCATTGCAGAAACTTCAGCCTTATCTGTATGGAAGGAAATTCACTGTTATGACAGATCACAACCCTCTAACATGGTTAGACAGAGCCAGTCAGCAAAAGGCCAAGTGCCTGGGGTTGCAAGCATATGATATGTCAGTGCAGCACCGCAGTAAAGTTAGCAATGCCAATGCAGATGGGCTCTCAAAACAGGGAATGGGGTAGGTAAACTCAAACAGACCTAACCCTCTCAAGCAGTGTTTCTCAAGGGTGACTTGGAAAACTAGCTTGAGTTCTCTGGGGGGAGGTGGAGAAATGGGAAGACTGGTAGAGATGGGTGAAGGCTGCCAGCCTAGCCAGATAGAATTTTATAGATAATTCTATCATTTGTAAATATGAATGTTGAACTACAAGCTTGTTTTTTTTAATGAAAGAGTATGCTGTGAAATGTTGAACTTAAAACAATGTAGCAACATTGCCATCTGCTGTAAAGAAAGCTAAGTCAAGCATTTCTTCTTGGTTCTTTGAAATTAAAACTATTTCATGACTGCCTTTGATGTTTACAATTCGACTCCGGACGGGCTAGATGAATGCTTCCTGCCTATTGTTTTAAGGCTAAAGTTAATGACCGGAATTTACATGCGGAATGTCTTTTATTGCTCTAAGTGTAAAAGAATGTAAATGCAGTTTCTGTCAGCCTGGGAACACCAGGAAAATGTGAAATGATGTAATGTATCAGAACTGCAATTTCAATTTAAACAGAGAGAACCAGAAAGCATTAAACATTTTTGTCTGGACCATCTAACTCTCAGCACACTGCCTGTTGTCTTATGTAAGTTATCTTAGACTTATGTTTTCTTTTAGATTAGCTAGGAACTATAAAGTTTAGACTGTGTTTTTCTGTGATGTCAGAACTGTACTACTGATTTATTTTAAGTATTTCTGTGTGATCTCTGAACTCTTGACTAGCACTGACTGTGTAGTAGAAAGTATTGTCTTGTGGTTTTAATTATTTGTTATTAAATATTTTAAAACCTTTTAACTGTGGCTGTTTTGTGTAGAGATCATTTAAGCTCTTAAGAGTACTTGCATGCCTTTGGTAAAACTGTACAAAGCCACTCTAATACCTTTAGCTGTGGGCTATACTACCAATTGGACAATAATCTTGCACAGTAATAACTGAACACCTACATGAGACGCCCCTCTCTGGTGTTGGTGGTGAGGATTTAGGCTCCTTGATTGCTGGGCCAGGGCACTAGTGTCACATACTCCTTCACTGTTTCATTTATTTTAATCAGCTCTTAGTACATTTGACTTATATTTTCCTCTAGGTTACTGAAAGTCATGTCTTACACCAAAGCTAAAGTTTGCACTGCTTTTTGCTGAACAGCTGCAGAATTCTTACCAGTCAGTGTTTTCTCCTCACCCTTTGAGACTGATTATCATTTAGGCTCTCTCTATATATTTTTTTGCTGGCACCCATGGAGTGCACTGACTAGCCAGTTACTGAACTTTACCCAAAATAACAGGTTCCCTGAACATCTTTTCTGAGTTTCTGTTTTCACACTAAATGAGTTAAGATTATGCTGTTATCAGTGTTCAGCCATCTTGGAAGTAGCTGCAAGACTTTTTGTTAAAAAAAAATAAATAAATAAGAAACCAAACACTCTCAGAACACCCCCATAACCTGTTAACTTAATTCAAACATACATAACTATGTACGTCTTCAAATAATGAAGTTCAACCCTCCTAATAGAACATTTGTGACAGACAGACATCTGCTAACACAGGCCTTGGTTAACCTGAACTATAACAAGACACATGACACTGCCTATACTTCTACTTACACTAGCTGGTGTGTGTTCTTTTATTTATCTTTATTCACCCTCCTCCAAATGTGAAAACTACTTCCAAACTTTCAGAAATCATTAACTTTTAGCCATAAAAAAGTGTTCTGTCTTTTACTTCCCTAATATCAGCCTGCCTATAAGGAAAGGTAATAGAAAAAAAAGATAAATGAAGTCCTCTCTTGTAGCCAGAAAGACATGCTAAAAAAATTATTGGTAAAGTAAAATTTGTCATTATGTTAGGTGTTCTCATATTTACTTGTTTCCACTTACAATTTGTTATCAGACTAAGCCAAGGGTCTTAATCCATTCACTATGCAGAAGTAAGAGAAAACTATCACCTCTACATATATTATGATTTGTGTACATTTGCACCCACCTCAACATATCAAGATTACAGCCTAGTATCTTAAATATGCATTTGTCTAGCTTTTCATCTCTTTTTTGCACTGTAATACCAACATTTCTTTTTTAATACAAAAAAAGAAGAAAGAGACAAGAAAGGGAAAATAGGCATCTGTTTACTTTAACAACTTTATCACACACATGAACTAAACATACTTTAATATAAAATATGCAGTTTATACTGTGAAAAGTTTCTTATTAATACTGTTAAGAAAACAAATGTTTTACATAATTACTTTTTTCCTTCCTCCTCCTAACAGTCCTTCCAAACATTAATGACATGAAGTGAGGAAAGTGCATTTCAGTTCTAGACAAATGTAACAGACTCAACAAAAGTCCACTCTTTCCACTTATTCTTTTACAGCTATATTTCACAAATGTGACTGACGCTTTGCAGTCTCACATTTGTTCACTAATTTCTATGCTGCTTGTCTTCTTCCTGTTTGTCTCCATCTCACAACTCCAGATTCTTGTTCAATTCCATGGTACTCCTTGTACTTCTTGTCATATCCTCTGTTTTCACTGTCTCTCAAGCATTTTTCTTTGGAGCACTGGAAAATGTTTCACTAGCTAAGTCTCTCCGTCTGCTTTATTATCAGAAGAATGAGAAGCTGAGTACCCTTCTGTGTGACAGCTCATTTTTTGTTGGCCAAACTTTTGCATTTCTGCCTTTGCCTGTTTTGCATCAAAGAATGACCTCCAGAAAAAAAATACTCTGAAGACATCTGGACACAGCAACTTGAATCTAACACCTGCCTTTCAAAATTTGATTGTGTTCTGGTCTTGTGCCACTAGGTGGAGATAGAGGAAGGCAGAAGGAGGGAGACAATGTTAGTAGATGTGATAAGGACTGGATGTTTTCTGTTCCTGCTGTAGCTTCGAATGGTTGGATTAAAATCTTTAATATTGAACTTGGAGTCTGTCTGTATTAGTCATTTGGCAACTTAAGAATTTGGCGACGAGATACTTACTTGTTTACAATGGCTGTTGCTGCTACTTCTTTTCCGCCACCATTTTTGCCATGCCGAGGGGAACCTGCTACACCATTTGATATGTGGCCGCAAACATTTAATAATTACATGCAGGTTGTTGGTGCATCAGGAGATGAATGGCCAGAAGCATGCAAAAAGGCAATTCTCTTTCACTGTCTGGGAACAGAAGGTCAGAGACTGTTTTACACACTTCCAAACCAAGGTATGTCACTGGAGAACATCATTAGGGCTTTAAAAGCTCATTTTGCTCCACTGAGAAATGTTGTTGCTGAACGGCATGCTTTTAGAAAACATGCTCATGCTGCCCATGAAACTATTTCTCAGTATGTGGTTGCATTACGAGACTTAGCAGTTAAATGTGAGTTTGATACTAAACTGGATGAAACATTACATGATCAGTTGGTGGAACATGTGTCTAGTAATCGTATATGTGAATGACTGCTTTTAGAAGCCAAAATTACTTTGGATAAAGCTATTAAGATTGCTACGCAAATTGAAGCTGCAGGTGAGCAGGCAAAGTTTATTTCGGGTGATAGACCAGTCCCTGTACAGACTTTACATACCCAAACTGTGTCTGTTGCGGGTTGCCACTGCCACAGGCCATCTTCCAAGCTTTCGCCTGTGTCACAGCCTACAGCTGCTATGCCTTCTGCAGCCTCTTTTCACGCTTGTTATCATAGTGGATCTGATAAACATCATGCCAATGATAAACACTGTCCTGCTGCTTCTGTTAAATTTAACAACTACCAAAAGACTGGTAATTTTGCATGTGCTTGCCATTCTTTGCATACAGGCTCTGTGCAAGAAGTTGCCATACCTGAGCTTCAGATCCTTTACTTAAGTGACCATGCATCATCTGAGAGAATCCGTTGCAATGTCACTATGAAAACTTCAACTGCTACTGCACTTGTGGATCTAATTTTAGATTCTGGCTCATCAGTATCCCTCTTGCCTAAATGTATATATGATGCACACTTTCAAGTGGAACCTTTGTTGCCACTTTTAGTTAAGTTAGTGACTTATTCAAATGCTCCACTTCCTGTACTTGGCTGCTTACCAGTTACTGTGTCCAAAGATGATGTTACATGATCTACATCTGTTTTCACTGTGGAGTCTGGAACTTCTTTTCTGGGTATGGATTTAATACATTTGTGCTTTAACGGCAGTATTGTCTTACCATATGCTACCATGAACTTGGTTCCTGTCGTGCGTCTTTCTATAGCTTCATTAACTCCTCTGACCCTAGGCTGAGCAAAAGGCTTCATACACAAAGTTAAAGTATTAGCTTCTGTTACTCCAGTTCGACAAAAATTACTTTGCTTACCTCTGTCAGTTCAGCTGGATATAAGTGCAAAGCTCAATCGCCTTCTTCAAGCAGAGATTATTAAAAGAATTGATGGTTCTCCCTGGGTCTTGCCCGTTGTGGTGGTTCGAAAGAAGACTGGTGGTATTTGCCTATGCCTTGATTTGAGAGAACCTAATAAAGCTATCATTACGGACAGTTTTCCTCATTCTCATATTAATGAAATGCTATCGTTGCTGAAAGGAGCAACAGTGTTCTCTTCCACTGACTTAGAAACTGCATGCTTTCAGCTTTTACTTCATGAAGACCGCTGTGACTTGACTGAATTTATTACTCATGATGGCTTGTTCCGGTTTATCTGGGTTCCGTACAAGATAGCATTTGCTCCATCTGCTTTTCAAAACATGTTTGCTACAATTTTGCAGGGGTTGCCAAATGTTGCAAGCTACTTAGATGATATAATCTTGTACGGGAAACACACAGGCTGACCATGATCGGACACTTCAAGCAGTACTTAAATGCATAAAAGATGCAGGATTACAGCTAAATAAATCAAAATGTCATTTCAATCAGACCAGTTTGTGTTTTCTGGGCCATACTGCTACAGCATAAGGGAAACAGCCTGATCAGGAGCATCTTGAGGCTCTTCTCCGTGCCCCACCTCCCACTGATGTTTCCAAGTTATGTTCCTTCCTGTACTTCATCTTTGTATAATGTTTATTCCACACTTGGCCACCAGTGTAGAACCCCTACATGCCTGCCTCCACCAAGATATGCCATTTTTCTGGTCTGAGGAAGCTCAGCGCAGTTTTATGTCAGTGAAACAGTGGCTGACTGAGAGTCAGGAACTATTGGAAGACAAATTAGAGGTACTGAGCTCAAACCTCTAATTAGTTTTCCAATAGTTCCTTAGGATGTGGGCAAACTTTGAGTCTAGTTTCAACAAATGTTAATGATAGAACGGAGATGGCAGCAGTGGTTCTGTCCACTTTGAAAGGCTTTCAATCATTTGGACCTATTTTTTTAGCTGAAGCTCTACCAATATGGCAGGAGGGGAGAAAGGGACGATCCCACGGCAGGAAGAGAACTATGAGGAAAGGCTCAGACAGTTCAACAATGCGGACAGGGCCAGCGACGAGAAGTTGCAAACAGGTGATTTAATATTTAACCTGTCATCATTTGCTCTAACTAACGAATAAATTACAGTACTTAACAGAGGTATAACCCTTTTTCTAGCTGCTAAGGCTGATTTAACTGAAACACTGTTGGACCTTAAAATTTTTGCCAGGCACAACATGCTTAATGTGATTTTTCCAGATAAGACTTTAATGAAAAATTGTTCTAAGAAACCAAATGTGTTTGCACCAGATTTTTTACCAGTATTAGAAGCCTTTATTGACCTGTGTGAGGATGATCTACGAGGCTGTATATTTGACAGTCAAAGTGGTGCTAATTGTTATAATTTGAATTTTAAAGAGTTTGAAGCCCATAATCAGTTAATTAGAGCTCAACATTTAACTACAAGACCAGCTGATAAAGGTGGTGGAATAGTTGTACTGGATAGATGTGTGTATTATGATAAAATGCTTACAATGTTTGGAGATGGAGATGTTTATATAAGGCTACAGAGGTTCCAAGTTATGGGCCTAACTAATAGGGTGAATATTTACCTATATGATCTTCTGATGACAGATCTGATAGATTATAATTTATATACCTATTTTGTAGTAGACCCACTGAAAATTCCCATTACTTATGGACTGCCTAAAGTGCATAAGAGTATTGCTGACCCTCCTTTTCGACCTATTGTGTCTGGCAGAGGATGGCTCATTGAGGCGTTATCCATCTATTTGGAAAAACAGTTAAGGCCGGTTTTAGATACTATTGATACTGTGTTAAAAGACAGAAAGCAGTTTCTTAACAATCTATATATGTGGTCTAAAGATCTAGAAAGTTTTGATGGCATGTTGTTTGTGTCCCTAGATGTGAATTCACTCTTTACTGTAATTCCGAACGAAGACAGAATAGACAATGTTAGGTTGTTTCTGACGACTGACAGTGATTATTCTAATTTGAAAGTTACTTTGATTTGTGCTCTGTTAGAAATGATACTTGAAAATAACAACTTCATCTATGAGTCTGAGTATTTTTGCAAAAGGTGGGTGTTGTGATGGGCACAGCATGTGCGAACTCATATGCCAATATTGTCCTTGCACAATGGGAGAAGCAACAAGTCTTTAAGGACGAACGCTACAGATCACATGTAGCATTTTACAAACATTTTGTCGACGACATATTTTTTGTATGGAAGATGTCTATTGAGTTGTTGACAGAATTTGTGGACTTTTTACAAAATAGCACATCTTTCTTAAAATTCACGATGCACTATTCGGATAGCAGCACAGATTTCTTAGATGTCTCAGTCAATAAGAATATGCTGGGTATGTAACTACTAGGATATATAAGAAACCTTGCAAGAGGAACAATATTCTTCATAAAACAGCATGCACCCCAGACACATTCCAAGGAATGTGCTGAAGAACCAGATATGAAGGGTCATGAGGTTACACACTGAAGCAGTTTCATTGGAGAAAGCCCCAGACACCCTTAAGAGTTGAATTTTTAGATAGAGGCTATAGAACAGATGATATAGAATGAGCCATACTGGAAGCGAGAGGTGATAGGGGTTTCAAGACTAAACCCTACTTCTGTGGCAATACAACACAGTCACCTAGTTCCAGTGAAACTAATAGTACAGATAGAGTCACCTTAACTTTTTCTAGCAACGTGAATGTAGTATGTAACATTGTTAAGAAGAACTGGCCTATCCTTATGACAGATCCAGGTCCCCCTCCTAAGTTTGCATTCAAGAACAATAAAACACTTGTGTTATAGACAGATGCTATCTAGGAGGATACACTCTAAATGTAGAGGTACATACTCCTGTAGATCTTGTAGTGCATGTAGATATATATGGTCAGTGACATCTATTCCTCATCCAAGACTATCTAGGACTACTGAATTTTGTTTTTACACAGATTGACCTAAGAAAAATATAGTCTATCTGGCTAAGTGTGCTCAGTGTTAAGGATTTTATATCGGTAAGACTAATCGTACTCTAAAGGAAAGAATACTTGAACATATTAATGATGTTCGTATTAGGAAGCCAAGTAATGTTTTAGCAAAGCATGTGGCTGAAAATGGATACACACACTATTTTAAGCTTTTAGTGTTGAGCATGACTAACTGTGGTTTACAAGAGGGTGATATGCTTAATGAAACAGAGTATGTTGAGCTGTGTTGGATTTTAGATCTAAGAGCTAATGTAAACCCTGGTTTTAACAATTCTGTATCTTTAAAACCAGCACTTAAGAAAATGGATTTATATCATTGACTGTTATCATGTGACCTTAAATGTTCTGATTGGTGCTTCATTTTATTTAAAAGCTATGTTACTGTTATATTTGTAATTGGTCTGAAGAAGTGGGTCTACTGTGAAAGCGCTCACCAGTTTTATTTAACTAAAACAAGATTTTTACACCAAGCCTTCAATGGACGTCTGTTTTTATATCTTTCTATTTTTGGATATTTGTCCCAGTCCTTTCTGCATTCTTGGACGACTCTACAACCTAACACATTCCCCGATTACTGGAAAAAAATTGTTTACCTTCTGCTTTATTGTGCCTGTTATTCTAAGTGTCTTTATTCTGGTTTAACCAAGCCAGTTACTTTACATTAGGAAGATTTGTAGTCTAAACTCTTGTGGCAAGTCAGGATAGCCTACATCCTTCTAAGCTGGAAATTGCTGGTTGAAGGTCTACTGTTTGTTATTCTGAAGTGTCTTACTTCTGACTTGAGCACTTGGGCTCCAAAACTAGTTGTTTTACATTAGGTGGTTTTGTGGTCTAGACTCTTGTGGTGGGACAGTGTGGCCCACACCCTTCTTTCTTTTTGCTGATAAATTGCTGCTTCATTTAAACTGTTTTTTACTGTTGTGACTGTGATTTTATGCACTTTGAATTCCTAGTACTTCTGCATTTTATAGCATAGGCCAGATTTAGATTTGTTGAATCTAAACTATTTGGTATCACTTCAGCATTAAAACCAGCTCTTCATTGAGATGCTGAAAGATCTGAGGCATCCATTGCTTCCAACTAACTATAAGCACCTGTTTTTGCTCTTATGTTGCACTTTAATTTGTATTTGCATTCTACTGTCTGCCTGTATTGTCTGAACTGTTTTTTTGCCACATTTTACTGTAAACTGTACTAGTTCAGCAGGAGCAAAGCCCAGTTCCAGGTTTTAACACACAAGTTAAATCCATAATACGGCAGTTTTGGCCAATCCTCACCCAGGATGCCAAGCTAAAAGACACTGTAGGTGAAACACCATGCTTTGGCTACAAGAATAAGAAAAATTTAAAGAGGTTACTTTGCACAAAGGATGGGTTTAGCAAACATGAAATCGTTGGACATAAAGGCACATTCAAGTGTGGCCACTGCGCAGCATGCCCACTGATTGACTGTAATAACGAATTTGAACATCCAAGGACAAAGAAGAAATACACCTTTAATGTCAAAGCCACTTATATAACTCCCAATGTGGTGTACATGGCTACCTGTAAACTACACCCTGCATTCTATGTAGGAAAAACTAATCAGATGTTTAAAAATCGCATTATGAGACATCAAAGAGACATTACCAATAAAGATCCACAAAATGCTTTAGCAACGCATGCTGAAAGAAATGTCGGTCATTCTTTCACTTATAAGGTGATAGAGAATGTATATAGTGGAATAAGGAAAGGCAACATTGAAAATATTACTGAATGCAGGGAGAGTAAGTGGATTGTGAACCTCCGTGCTGATATTGAGCCAGGCTTGAATAACATCATTCCACTGAAACCTATACTAAAAGCTAGAAGACCAACTATCAGCTAACATGGAGGTGTGTCTGGCTTAATAATTCATGACTGGTCACAGCCCTCAAAAGCAAAAGGTATAGGAAATGGAACACCCCCAGCTGAGAGGAAAGAGGATTGGTGTGTTCAAACAGCTGATTGACAGTGTGATGATTGAATGATTGTCTCAATAGTAAAGGAAGCAAGCACTTTCAAAAGGAACTTCCAGTCCCAATCTCTACGATCTGAAGAAGATAACGAAAGCGCTTATCGTTTGGAATACATAGGGACTGTTTTATTCTACATCAAGATTTTAACTTGACATGAAGATTTTAACTTTTCCTACAATAAAAGGATTTTAACTGCCATTAAAGCTAGAAGCTTTTATTTGATTTGTTAGACTGGTTAAGCTGTTATCACAGTTCATCACAGTCACATAGCAGCTACTACATCTTCAGTGTGGATACTTTGTATATCAGACCAAAAAGATTGGATACTTTGGAGCCATCATTTCGCTATAGTATAACTGCATTCACAGCGTGAATATCTTGTAAGTGCATTTAATTTAAGTACTGGAAATGTATGCAAGTTTTTTGCTATATATGTTGCACTTTTAAGTTTTATATCATTTAACCACACTACCTATTCTCCAAGAGAACTTTACTTCATTGGCCATTGTTGTATAGCGTTTCGTTTTGAAGACAGTTCCAGGTTTTATGTTTCTGGATCTGTTTTGTAACTTCTGAGCATCAAATTCAAGCCATCCTCATAGGTGAAAGCCCTTCTGCACCCTTGTGGGAGAAGAGTGCTATCTAGCTCCCATCTAATTAGGGGTGATTGGACTAGAGCTCAGAGAGAGCATCCTTATTGACTAGTTTTAGTTAAAAGGATTATTTCTTGTTTTATTTAAGCCCTGTGTTTGTACTTGTTTGTGTGTAGCACTCCATCGTACACTGCCATGTAGTGGTGGTTACCATTGGTGGCTACAGATGCAAATATTTTACTTGTTAAATTTTCCCTTAGCACTTTGCTTCTGGTCCTCCAGAGTTTTTTTGCGGCCCTGCTCTACTCTCAGGTGGAACACTAAAGCTAGCCTCAGAGGTACTAACACATCTCTCATCCACTAGCCATTCCTAAGAGTGCCCCCTTTTCTGACCATATAAATTTACCTAACTCTATAGACGAACAAGTTCCCACAGTTTCTCCAGTCAGCTTGGTCGACATGTTCACCGACAACCTTCTACTCCTAGTCCACACAAACTCAACATGTGAAAGATGCAACTATATTAAGAACCTTGACTCCATGCTCTCTCACACACCAGTCCGTACATACGACAATGAGCGGGTTGTAAGCATGAACACCTCACCTCTTACTCCACCCTAACGCATATCACACATACCTACATATGCAGAGGTCCTCACCAGAAACATACCTAAACATGAGAGACCTCCCAAACACAAACACAAGCATGCTACACATATTTCCTTTACAGAACACAATACACATAACAGCTCATGCACCAGTGTCTCACCTGTCAAGCCCTTAAGGCAAAAACCAAACCAAACATATTAGTCATAGGTGAGCTCATCATGAGACACACAGATGTCCCTCTCAACAGGCTGGATAACGAAAAGGTCACGGTCAGCTGTCTGTCAGGTGCTAGGACCCGCCATATTACACATGAACGCAAGTCTCTCAACAACAGGTACTGTTACGACTCCATCATAGTCCATGTTGGTGTGAACAACCTGAAGAGAGATATGACTGCACTCTCGGACTATGTGTCTCAGGCAGGTATGTCCCTAGCCTTAAGCAGCATTTTAACTTCACCTAGGTTGATGCCTCACTACAAACAGAAAATGACTGACTTCAAAAATTGGCTTAGTTTCTGGTTTCATTCTAAGAGGATCCAGTATCTGTCAGCTTGGGATGACATGCTCAACAGACCTCCATGCTTTGTCAGAGATGGTCTTCATCTGTCACCCCTGGGATTTCAGCTACTGGCTAAGGCTCTTGCCACTCCCATAGTGCCTTTTTTAGGCAGTGCCTCAAGGACAAAATTCACAGTGTAAAAACTCCATCTAAAAACCTCAAGGTTATGCTGCTAAATGCTAGGAGTCTTGATATGGAAATTGCACTCAGTGGAATCAGTCCTCACTTTTGAAGATGCATAGTCATAGAGACCTTGTTCAGGGCTGTGGCGAGCACCCCAGCCACACCAGGTTACACCTCCTTCCCCATGTTTAGACCACATACTGAAGGCATGAAAACTAAAGGTCCACTTATACTCTGTCACATATCGTCTACTCAGAGGCAATCTCTGCTTAACATACAAGGCCATGTCAAACCCAGAGCTGTTGGACATACTACACTTAAAGAAATCCCAATCCCTCAGAGCCACATGCTCCAGGGATCTGAACCTTGTCATCACAATGAAAAAACATGCTGGAGGGATAGGTTCCTGACCCAGAGACTCCCCAGACTCTGGTATAGACTGCCCATACATGTCAAGCAGAGTGCCTCTTTGGCCCTCTTCAAAAAGAACCTTGATGATTGGATGGGAGAAAGGAAATTCACACCGGGGATCACGTCAGTCGCCTGCTAGACAGGGGTCCAGGGAAGTAAACACTGTGGGAAGAAATAGCCAGGGAATTGTTATGACTAAGCTTGTATAGTCCCTAGGGCCGATAGCCTAGTACCAACCTATGGACCTATAAAGAGGCAGTGTATCAATATTCATTAAAGATAAATACACCTCCAGGTTGGTTAAACAGTATAATTCCCTGGAGATACTTCAAGTGTAATTGTAGAACACCTATTCAAGTCATTGCCAGCTACAGGACCCCCACCATGAATCAGGGCACCCACTCTGCTTATTTGGATGTGTTTCAGTCTATCAAGATACATCCAAACCCCATGGTTTTGGGTAACTTTTAACTACCCATCCATTGACTGGGTAAATTACTCATGCTCAAACTCACTTGCCCAAAGGTTCCCTGACTTTAACTCCAGTGCTCTGGGCCAGCTGATTGATACCCCCACAAGGGGTGCCAATATCCTGGATCTGGTGCTTACCAATATGGGGGACCACTGTAGCACCCCCACTGTGAGGTCTCCCCTGGTTAGATCTGACCACAAATCAGTCTCATTCGAAGTAACTATCACACCTGACCCTCCCCCCAACAGCAATTAAACTAAAAAACTTCTCCCAAGCAGATTACAAGCTATTACTGGATGGTATAAATAATATAAACATAACAGAGTGATATTTAAAATGTTTCCGCTTAATATCAACTCGGCTTTGTCTAGAATGTTTGCACATGAACAAAATAAGAAAAGTGCACCCTGTAAAGTTGAAAACGCTATGTTAAAGGTAATACTTACAAGTCATTTAGCTTTAAAATATGAACAAACTTAATATTAATAAAACATTTTCACCTACAGTTTACTGTGTGCTTTTTCTTCTTCTTCTTGTGATGCCATGGTAGTCTAGTTTTCTGACTAGAAGTGTATGAGAAGACATATGTTTTTTCTAGGGGAATCAAAACAATCCTGGGAATGGCAGAAAAATATTTAAGTTACCAAGGGGCTAGGCATGGGAATGAAGGGTGATGTCAATATGTGGGAGGTGCAGTTTAAGGCACCCTGAAAAACTAAAATGTTAAAACAGAAAGAAATTCTAGCAAAACGTGACAAGTAAGCAGTGTATGTATTTTTTAAAACGCAGAAGGTATACTGCTGTTATAAAAAAATCATGTTCACATAAAAGTTTGCTCTGAAGGAGCTACTGGTCTCTGTGAAACTGATTACATGTATAGATGAGCAATTGTGTAAATGCATACAAATCTACTGGCCTCACCAGATTCAAAAATCATGAAAGTTTTAAAACATAAGAAGTTTACGATGATATCTTTGCTAAGTTTAGTAGAAGCACTTCGAAATAAAGCAGGAATATAAACCAAATCAAAAAAACATCAGATAGCAACGGAATGTGCCAAAAACAAAGGAATATAAGGAAAAAATCAAATGAGAAGGAAAGAAAATTGGAAAAGCCATACATATAGTATAAAGTACAGAGATCTACTGGAAAATCCTTATGTTGACCAAGATTTGAGGTAGGAAGGGTTAAAGGGAGGTGAACCGAAACCAAAAGATAAAAGGCTAATAATTTTGATCCAGGAGAGTGGACTACGTACAATTGGTTTACAAAGTCCATTGAAAACGTGAGAAAAAAATACAAATGTAAGTTCTATAAAGAAGAACTTGAAATTGTTGTACATCTTGTGTGATGCACTAATGGCATGAGGGCCTGTACATCTTGTGTGATGTACACATGGTAAGAGGGCCTATAGACTGAAAGACACAATCATATGTCAAGACTGTTGCACTGGGCATTGTGCAATCACTACAATACAGAAGTAGGTGAGAAGCACTGGAAACATGAACCACAAAGCATTATAGAGAATAATGAAGTTTATAAAATATGGGATCGCTCATTAACAGCAGTTCAAACAATACATGTTTGAAAAACAGATGTAATAGTCTATAAAAAAAAAGACAAAAGTAGCACTGATTACTGAAATTGCTCCACCCAGTAATTACAGTGTCTTACGTACAAAAGGAGACAAAATCATAAAATACCAGGATTTTCACATAGAAAACAGATCAATGTGGAAGAAAGATAACCAGATAGTTTCAGCAGTAGGTAGGAACAAAGGGTCTAATACAATTTACAGTTGTAGGTAGACAGGCTATCAATACATGTAACCCCATATGAATTATAGAAGGTACATTGTGGTTGCTAAGAAGAGAACTCTTGGCTAACATCAAAGAGTGAAAAAACACTAATTTCATGCTCTCTAACTGTACCCTGACTTAGGAATGAGATCCATTCCCATCATGTTATCAGAAACCCAATTTACCTGGAGCAAGTAAACCAGGAAAAACATATCCACTTTTGGAGATACTGACATCACATCATTACTTAAGCCACATTGACCTCATTTCTACAAACACTGGCCACACAAAAGTACTCACATCTTCACTTGCACATTCACCCACAATAAAAGTAAGTCACCCTGGCTTTAGATATTCTTTCATAAAAGCTCCTTTGGCTCTTAGTCACAAACAATAGCACATTAGTAGTGGGTGACTCCATAGTTATAAACATTGATGCTCTGGTTAACAAGTTGTATAAGGATAGGGTCATGATCATCTGTCTTTGTGATACCAGGATTAGGGATGTTACCCCTTTGCTCACTTCACCATAAATATGAGTATGCTCCAGATACTGCCCATATCAGGGTGAATCAGATGTTCTACCCTAGGTGAGATACAAACAGAGATATAGTTAAGCTCTACATACGTGTATCCAAGGCAGGTAAGATGCGTGTCATTTTCTTTTTTTAAACACCTTTACAAAAGTATTACCAGAAAAGAAAACAAACCATTTTAACATTTTTCCATTTAAATACAATATACATCACATATATTTTCTTTGCTACTGCCATCAGTCCAACATTACAAAAAATTGCTGCATTCCCTTAAACCTGCCTTTCCTAAAATCCTCAATCCTCCTCGTCCTGAGCATTATTATGCATACAGCATTCCCACAATTTCCATTTACTTCTATGTTATTTGCTCCTTCCCTTTTATAAAGATCTCTTTTCCAGTTCCTTTATCTTTTATAATATTCAATACCTCAAATATAGCTGGTGTAGACTTTGATTTCCATTTTCTAGTAACTGCTTTTTTGTCAGCCAAGAGAATTACACAAAATAGTGCCTTACTTAATTCAGATCCTGTATCCTAGCTCAGAATAATCCTTTCCTTACTTACAGACATTTACTAATCCAGTACTTCAAATAGAGTACTATGTAGGGAATTTTTAAAATCTGCCAACTCATTACACTCCCAAAACATATGTTCCCAGTTACCTCTTTCTTCTCCATCCAACCTCCAACATTTGTTATCTACCTGAGGAAAAATTATTTGGAGTCTGCATTGAGTATGAAAATATGCAAACACTTCCAAGCAAAAATCTTAAACCTTCTGGACTCTACCTCTACATGATCTCTGGTTATTTTTCTTGTTACAGGTTCCCTAAGATCGGTGAAGTCATTGTGCTAAAAATTTTTGTGTTGCAGAGTTTTTATCAAAAAATAGTTGCTTAACTGCAATCTTTCTAAACTCATGTATATTATCCAGATATTCAATTATTTTCTCTTTAATATTCTGCATTTGCTCCTCCTTTTGCTCTGTGAGATTCTCCTTAATCTGCAATACTTTAACATTTGTCAGACCCTCTAATTTCTGTTACCTGTTAACCATACCTCTTTCTCTTTTATTTCAACTCCATTTTAAACTCCATTTTCATTTTATCCCAGTCAGTAGCTATAACTTCTGAAAATATTTCTCTTCCCTAATAAGTCTCAATTAATTTCCACTGCCCATTCCTTAAATTCCTTTCTTTTTAACAGATAGGTAGTATCAGTGTCTAGTTTTTACTTCATTATCTTACTTTTTATTGATGCATGATCATACACAGTTACTAGATGTGTGCCGAACCTTTCAATTAAATGCACATGTTCCTGGGAACTATAACTTCAGTCTAGTCTAGCCCAGTTACTGTATCTTGGGGAATAATATGTAAATTCTGAGTTCCGACTACTAAATTCACATCTTCCATATCAAATATTCCAATAAATTTCTTCAGAAATCTACCCTCTTTCGTTATATTGTCACTTCTAGGTACCCCTGATACATCCTTACTACTGCAAATCAAATTCCATTCCCCACCAATAAACAATATTCCATGCTGAAAGCTGATCACTTTCCCCCAAATTTTCTTGAGCTCCATAACAGCAGTTTTTTATAGAATATAAATGCATGCCATTGTAATCTTCTTCCCTTGCAAATAGCCCCTTACTTCCACAAGTCTACCATTGTTGCATTTTTCCCGCACTATTCCCCTTTTCCTCTATCCCTAATATTCTGCTGAATATCCATTCTGAAATCCTCTCTTTGCCAAATTCACATGCTCATTTCTTTCCAAATGTGGCTCCTAAAGTATTGCTATCTGCACTCTAAATTTCTTAATAATTCAATACTTTTAACTTTTTATCTAGACATATAATGCATGCCATTGTAATCCTCTTCCCTTGCAAATAGCCCCTTACTTCCACAAGTCTACCATTGTTGCATTTTTCCCTCATCTAGCACTATTCCCCTTTTCCTCTATCCCTAATATTCTGCTGAATATCCATTCTGAAATCCTCTCTTTGCCAAATTCACACGCTCATTTCTTTCTAAATGTGTCTCCTAAAGTATTGCTATCTGCACTCTAAATTTCTTAATAATTCAATACTTTTAACTTTTTATCTAGACATATAATGCCATTCACATTCTAGGATAATGTGGACAGCATAGCCAAATTGATAAAAAGTTACTGCTCCCACCTATCATACATGACAGTTTTTTAACGTATATTTCTAGTTTTTGTTACATGCATATGCTAATGTTTGGTAGGCTGAATTTTTGTACAGTTGCTTCTTTTTGTCTCCACTTGAAACTATGTCACATTTTCAAGACTTTTTCTTTTAAAGAAAACCCTCATACAAAAAACTAAATATAAAACCCCACCACCCCCTATTAACCTGGAACAAACACAAAAAAGTGTGTACACCTTCAAATCATGAAGTTTAACCCTCCAGAAAGGAACAACTGCCCCAAATGTATGACATCTACTGCATCATCTAACCTAAAATTAACTTACACTGGTTGTTGTCTGTTCATTTTTATCTCTCTTCACCTCCCAGATAAGAAAAACAGGTTGCATGTATTCAAAAAACATTTAACATTTTGCCCTACAAAAAAGTCCACTGACTATCTTTAAATAAAACAAAAATGTACACTGTTCTATTAACTGCATTAAAGTATCAAGGCTGTTAGGGAGGTAGTTACCTGTTATTCATGTCCCATCATTTCAAACTTATTTTTTTCAATTAACTGCTTGCCATTGTACCTTTAAATTTTGCATATCCTTCAGTAAAGAATACGCGGAATTCTCAAAATGAACTGTTTTACATGCACACAGTGTCTCTCCATGGAAATGTACTCAGCAATGAGTATCTGTAAATTTCTCTCAGAAAAGAATGCACAACTGCCCTCAGCCAGTGCCAGTGCTAGGTTATTTTACGTCCTAGCCAAAACGTATTAGTGCGCTCCTTGTTTTACAAATAAGTTACTTTTTTTTTAATTGAAATTATAAAAGAGGAAACGATTTATAATAGTAAAGAAAGTCATCAACAGCCCCCAAAACACACAGACTACTATTACCTGGTTGACCATGCCAGACAGTGTATTACAATATAAAGACAAAAACCCCAAAAAACAACAGTCCCAAAAAAAACTGCATCACCAGTATCTGGTCAACACTGCCAGCATAGTATAAAAAAAGAAAGTCATCAACAGCCTCCAAAACACACAGACCACTAGTATCTAGTTGACCATGCCAGTGTATTACAAAAAAAAAAAAAAAAAAAAACAGTCCCCAAAACACATTGCATCCCCAGTATCTGATCAACCCTGCCAGGATAGTTTATAAAAAAAAGACAGTCATCAAGAGCCCCCAAAACACCTACACTACCCTAACCATACCTACTACTAGTATCTAGTTGACTATGCCAGGAGTGTTAGAAAATCACAAACTGCCTCCAAAACAGCAAGTCCACTGCAGATTTTGTCTTCTACTATGATCTGGTTGACCCTGCCAAACTCCAGGCCCAGGATGTTAGAAACAAAGAACAAATATATAACCAGTCATCCTTTTCATTTTAAACATTATCTGATCGATCCTGCCAAAAGTAATAAATAATTAAATACATAAATTATCTGGTCGATCCTGCCAGGAAAATAAATTATAGAAAATATCTGGTTGACCCTTTAGGATAAAAATGCAATATATAGTATCTGGTTGGCCCTGGCAAGAAAAAAATGCAATATGTATATCTGGTTGGTCCTGCTGAAAAAAAAAACAGTCAGAAGAACCCATTATTTTTTTCACACTTACCTGAAAAGAAACTATCTGCTGTCACTGTGGATTACTTTTCAATAAGCAGTAATAAAAGTCGTGCCTCGGAAGAAGACTCCACTGCTGCTCTCTCACTCACTCTCTTGGCTTTACCCAATGCAAAGAGTGGGAAGAGAGAGCGTGAGCACATACGTGGCTGCTGACTACAGTCCAGTCAGACTCAAATCCCTGCAATCTCTAGTTAATTTGGACTGTTTTTAAAGCAGTCCGGCAATGGTAACAAGAAAAGTAGGTGTTTTTTTTTTTTTTTTTTTTTTGTGTTAAAGCGGAACTTGAGCATGCATGCTCGCTGCTCTGTGTTCCGCTAATACTTGCTCTATTTAACTAAATTAGAGACGTATTATGAGCCACCTGACTGTGCCCCCTCATGATCTGCACCCTAGATGAATGCCTAATTTGCCTTAATGGTGGCGCCCGCCCTGCCCTCAGCTGCAGACATCTTGACTCTACTAAACATTTGCTAGTGGAAAACAAACAAGCTAATATTTTTGCAGTTATAAGAAGCTTAGAATTTTGATGGCTTTCACCATTTTGTCTAATTTTAAAGCCTATGTTCTTATAAAAACACATGTTTACAGCTTAATTCAAAGGTAGTGATCTAGACATTCACCCTTGTAAAATAAAAAGAGAAATATCCTAATTCTATATATAGCACTCACCCTCCAGCAGCCCAAGACCACAGCATACGAACATTAAACTTGCTGTTGTCCAGCCTTTTTTCTCTTATTATACTGTAATACCTATATTTCTTACAACTAAAAAAGTACTTGTTTACTTTAATATCTTAAACACATACAACAATCAATGAAAAGGATCTCACACATTTAAAATACCCCAGACTACACACTACACAAAATTGTTTTACTGTAGGTAAGCTGCAGTTTATATTATGAAATGTTTTAAACAACTAGTACTAAGAAAGGAAAATTGCTTTACTTGCAGTTAGTTTTTCCCCACCTTTTAGTGTCCTTCTAAATATTAATGACATAAAGTGGGGTATATGATTTACAGTCCAACCACAAGTTTAAAAAAGTCAACAAAAGTCCAGTGTTTTCCCACTTTTTCTTGCAAAATTGTGTTTCAGAAATGTGATAAGATGTTTTATAGTCTTCTATTTATTCACCAATTTCTGAGTTGCAGGTGTTTTTCCTGCTCATCTCCATCTCCCAACACAAGATTCTGGTTTCTTCTAGTCAACTCCTATGCTTTTTTCTATTTGTCAAGCATTTTCCTTTGTAACACTGGAAAAGTTTTCACTGGCAAAGTCCCATAGCCTAGCAAATTCTAATCCAGCCAACATTGAGATGGCATTGCTCATTGCTACGGTTCTGAAAAATAAATTTCCTTATCTGAAGACTTTCCTGGCAGTTATGCAAATTCATATGCATGCTGTTATAGAAACATTTCAGTGTTCTGAAAGCACTTCCAACAACTGTTTCACATCATTAAGGGAGGTGGGAAGTATCTGCTTTTATCCACTCAAATATTAACTCATGCCAAATACTTCATGATTCCAAATTCAAACTCCTTAACATTTTGGACACATCTGATAAAGTCAATTACCACATCACTGTCAGTTACAGGTCTCCATTTAGTGTGTTACCCAAGGACCACATTAGGTAATTTAACAAGCTGGAATCCATCAATACCCTAATTCTAGTTGACTACAATTATCCATCCATCAAAACAGTCTTAATTAGTAATAAATACTTCCAGTGTTTTCTGGAGTTCATGAATACAAGCTCTGTAGACTATACTGCCCAAGCTTCAACCTAAAGGAGAAAAAATACTTGACTACATCCTTATGAATGAACAGCTACAGACTTCATCCTTTCCTTTATTAGATCTGACCATCTGGCTGCCATCCTTGCTGTGACAATTAGTATAGAACTACTCACAAATTCAAGTATATTTAGCAACTACTCCAAAGTCAATGAAAGACCTATATCTGAGGGTCTTAGGAATTTCAAAAGTATGCACTCATTTGCCAAACTGATCTCTAGCTACCATATCAACCATGATTTTACAGCCATCCGAACCAATGTACAGATAAGTCAGTATACATTATGTATAAGTATGGTACAAAATTCAGAAGTAAACCCATGTCCTGGAACTGTTGATAAACAAACTTAGAATAGGAGAAAATTCAATCATCTGTCAGCATAAGACATGAATGAAGGAAACTTAAATGCATCATTAGTAAGAGCAAAGTTAAATACAAATTGAAGACAACTTTAAATCATTGAAGAATAATGAGAAAGGCATTTTTCAGTTACACTAGAGGTAGTTTTAAATCTTTGAAGGATAATCACAGTGTACTTTTCAACTAAACTAGGAGTATTTTAAGTTATACCCAATAGTGACCTGAACATGAAGTGAACAGCATTACCTATTCTGATGCCGAAGCCACTGCAAATGTTCTTGCTAACAAATGTAGCTGAAAATTTCCATTCCCTCAAACCTTAGTATCCTCTCGCTTGAATCTTTCAACACTGCTCCTTCCATTATTCATATGGATCAGATTCAGGAAGATATTACCAAATCCAAAAATTTGGATTTGGTAATATCTTCCTGAATCCAGATTGAAAGACCTCAGTATTTACTAACCAAGAGAATCAAGGGGCTAAGGTGTCATAGCCAACACTTTTTTCCATCTTATACAGACTCCAAAGTGGAGATCTCTGTTTTGCCTTTTCAGTTATGAAAGACTTTGTTTTAGTAGATCTTCTCCACTTAGAAAACACTGTTAAGAAACATTAGCATTTATTAGCATATATCTCACTTTTTCTATCTTATACAAAGTCATAAAGCTCTCTGTCTTGGCTTATGAAATATGAAAGATGCAGTCTTACTAGGTCTTCTCCACTTCAAAAAGAAATTTGCTCAAAAACTTATATTGTCATATAAATAGGACTTCTTGGAGGGATAGGCTTATTTTCAGAGGATTCCCTACCCATGGAACAATTTTCAAGCTTTACTGGTGCAATACCGTAGCCTACTTCAAATTACATCTTGAAATTCGGATACATTCACTTAAATTTACATCAGGGAGCAGTAGTAATGCCCTCCTTCTTAACAGTGGAGGTACTGGATATACTACAGTAGCAAACTCCAAAAAGGCAAAGCAAACGAATTACTGCAATTCCACCTTAAAGACACATCTACAGTATTATCACTGCATTAAAAAAGGTAGACCCATGCTACATTCTCCTTACAGACCCATTCTGTGTGTTATGTGATATACAACAGCACTCTGAAATTTCAAACATTTTATATATATGCTGTTCAAGACAAGCACAGTTACTTCAGAATTCACAGAGTACATATACACTATATACAGTCACTATATCATACTAGGGACCTGTACGTAAATTACTTTTCTGAGAGAGTACTAATTCCAAAATCCATACTCATTCTTATTTTTTCTCTTACTGCAAAATCAGAATTACTTTTTACGCTGCATTTCCTTTAGTTAAGCAGTTCTTTGATTCTCAGAAATTAACAGAGTACCTTGGAGAGGAGAGGCAGTGGAGGGAAGGCATATACTGCTAAACTTTTCCAGCTGAAAGATAGGGCGTCCACTTTCCATGCTTGTCTGTGATAAGTCCTTGTGCAGAATCTTTTTAGTTGGTAGTTGTGAGGAGAGGCAAATAGATCTATCTCCGGGCATCCCCATTTCCTTGTTATCATGCTGAAGACTTGTGGATCCAATTTCCACTCGTGGAGATCCATGAGGTTTCTACTTAGTTCATCTGCCAGAGTATTTATCTTTCCTGGCAGGAATTGTGCCTGCAGATGTACTTGGTAAGTCAATGCTGTGTCCCACAAAGTCATGGCTAGTCTGCAAAGGGGGTAAGAATGAGTGCCTCCCTGCTTGTTTATATACCACATGACTGTGGTGTTGTCTGTCTTTATCAGTAGTTGTCCTGGATGAAGTAGGTCCTTGAAGACTGTCAGGGCATTCTGAACAGCTAGCATCTCTTTTTGATTGATACGTAGATGCATCTGGTATGCGGACCATGTGCCTTGAATACACCTTCCTGCCATTTGGGCCCCCCAGGCATAGTCTGATGCATCCGTTGTTAATGTCTGCCTGGCTGGGGGTAAAGTGAATGGCTGTCCCTTGTTCTGGTGACAAGCCTTCACCCACCATCGAAACTCATGTTGCAGGCAGGTAATGAGGATAATTAATGTTTCCAGGCTATGGCAATGTTGAGTCCAAACACTTTTTAGGTACCATTGAAGTTTCCTCATATGCAGTCTCGCCTATGGAATTAGTAGAATGCAGGATGCCATGAAGCCCAAAGCCTGCAGATTTTTTCTTGCAGATAACTGGGCCTTTGTTGCCAACAGGTTGAAATAGGTAGTTAGTTGCCTTTGTTTGTCTGGCGTGAGATAAGTCATCTGGGCAGTTGTATTTAACCTTGCACCCATGAATATTATCTCTTGAGAGGGTACTAGTTTTGATTTCTTTTTGCTGACTGTGTACCCTAGGCCTGTTAGAAATCTCTTTACAAATGCCAGATGCTGTAGTAGAATGTCCTTGTTCTCTGCTTGAATGAGGCAGTCGTCCAAGTAAGGATATATTTGTATTCCTCTTTGTCTGCAGAATGCAATTACTGGTGCCAGGCACTTTGTGAAGACCCTGGGTGCAGTAGATAAGCCAAAGGGCAGTGCAGAGAATTGGTAGTGCATTGAGCCAGCTTTGAATCTGAGGTATCTTCTGCATGTTTGTCTGATTAGGACATGCCGGTATGCCTCTTTTAGGTCTAAAGTCACAAGCCAAGCCTTCTTGCCCAGCATGGGCAGAAGTTGCTGTAGAGTCAACATGTTGAATTTTGGTATATCCAGAAATGTGTTTAGAATAGATAGGTCCAGTATTGGTCTCCAGGTCTTGTCCTTTCTTGGTACCAAGAACAGTCTTGAATAAAATCCTTGTCCCTGCTCTTGCTCTGGTACTTGTTGAATGACCTTCATGTCCATGAGGGATGAGACTTGCTTTTGTGCCTCTGCCCATTGATTTTTTGGCAGGTCTGGCCAACCGTTTGTCCTTGGTAGGGTATGGAAGTGAAACTTGTAGCCTTGTGACACTATGTCTAGGAACCATTTGTGCCAATTTTGAGAAAAAAGTGCTAGTTTTCCCCCTAAAGGTGCTGCCAGAAGATAAGTGCTTGGTGCAGGCAGGGGGAAGTCATTGGGACTGTTTCCTGTATGGCTGTGATTTGTCTTCTCCACTTTTGGAGGTAGAAGTACCCCATCGTTTAGACCTGTATAAACCTTGGGAATGGGATCTGCCTCTTGGGCGTCTGTATCTGCCCCTTTGTGGTCTGTCTGACACTGGAAAGGACCAATTCTTTGTAGAACAGTGTCTGCTAAATCTAGGAGGCTGTACCTGTAAGAAATCCTTAATCGTTTGCATAGATTTAGCTTTGTCCTCCATTTTCTTTAACACCTCTTCTGCTTTAAATCCAAACAAGGTATCATGCTGTAATGGAGCATCTAATAATTTTGCTTTGACATGATCAGGCAGATTTTGTTCCTTTAACCAAGCATGCCTCCTGATGACAAAACCCGTAACAGCGGCCGTGCAGGAGGCCTCCAAAGAATCAAAACCACATTGCAAATTATGCTTTCCAACTTGTTCAGCTGCATGCAATAAATCCTGCATTTCTTTGTTTTCTGTACATTCAGAATTTATCAACATTTTCTGTTTAAGCAGTGACATAATATATTGCTGATATTTGAGCATATGAAACTGACAATTTAAAGCCCTTATAGCCAAGGTAGCAGAAGTGTAAATCTTTTTTCCCCATCTGTCCAATGCCCTAGAATCCCTGTCTGAGGGGGTGGCGTTTTTTGCAGTGGAAGCCTTGACCCCTTTGGGACGCTGAGAGATAGTTTCTGGGTCAGCAGCAGGGTTTTTGAAAAGGAATTTATGAGATTCAGGAACCCTGTAGTACCTGTCCTGCTTAACAGGAGCTGGAGGTAAGGAGTCAGGGGTCAGACTGGACTCTGAAAATACATCATCTACAATGTCTAACACAGGTGGAATAGCTAGGGGCCTGTGTTGTGGTAGTAAAAGGAAGTCTCTGAGCCTTTTCTTAGATTCTGAAAAATCTTGCCTCTCCCAGTGAAAATGCTCCCTCATGGTATGCAAGGTTTCCCCAAAAGAGTAACCCTCAGGAGGAGAGGCTGAAGGGATAGATTCTTCAGCATCAGAAACCTCATAGGGAGGAAGAGAGTATTCCTGATCAGAAGAGGAATCAGATGAAATGGAAACCTGATCTGAAGATTCATATTCTTTCTCTTGCCTAGGCCTTTTATCAGGATGGGGATGGGAACCCCTGATCATAATAATTAAGTCTTTGGCCATTTTGAGCATTTGTTTTTTGGGCATGGAGGTCTGTCCATGAGGCTGTTGTACTTGTTTCTTTGTCTTTAAAGGTGCTTTAGTCTTTGCCTTTGAAGCTGAAGTCGTTTTAATGTATAACTGAGTAGGTCTGAAAACACCCTCAGAAGCCGATGCCTGCTCAGCGGCTCCGTACCCATCGGGGGAATAGTCTTTGAAGGTCCAATACCTTGAGCTTCCAGCGGCCTAGTCGACTCCATGTGGGAGTCGGTAGCGGCCTGCGAGTCTAAAGTAGCGGGCGTCAGGGGCTGCAAAGGAGCCTCACTGAGAACCGGCGAACCAGTGACTGGCTTAGAAGAAGCCCCGTCGTCGGTTTTGGACCTCGGATGCCTGTCCTTTTCTTTTTCCTTGCATTTCTTGTGAATTCCGGTAGTCGGATGGCTATCTGACGACATCGTATAATTAAATCTTCTGCCAAAATAGTGTAATGCAAAATCGTACCGAAGCTTAATAGTGCGTTGGTTAAATCTAGCACAAAACCAGCAACTAGCAACGTTGTGGTCAGGGCCTAGGCAAGGAATACAGTAAGAATGAAAGTCCTTATGAGGTATTTACTTCCCACAAGAAATACAACTATTAACTTTTTCTGACATCGGTCTGGAGCAAGAAAAAAGTTTCCCTAACAGGGTACTTAGCTTTTAATGAAGACTTTGGATCTGCAATTCGAACACGAAAATCTCGGGAGTCAGCCGACTGGCACTTGCGAACTGCTTATGCTTTGGACACCGCGTGGCAAGAAAGACTGAAGAAAATGGCGTCGGCTGCATCTTTTATACCCCTGGCGCACTGACATCAGGGAAGAGGCGACAGCAACCAACGCCGGACCTAGACTTTGGAATTCAGGCCAACTGAGGGTAGCCTGCCAGCAGGATAACCCAAGTGTAATGACTGCAACAGTGAAACACGAAGAACATCTGCTTAGCTGGGACATGAGTTTTCATTAGAACTTGTACTGGTGAAGGTCCTACAGACTGCAAAACTGTATTTCTATTCTCCAAAACTGAAAGATAGAAGTTTGAAACCCATTATGATTTTTATAGTATTATTTATAGTCTGTATTTCACTTGCCACCACCTTGTGGATATCTGGAATTTGAGGCAATACTGCTTAAATTTCTGCTGCTTCAGAGAAGCAGGGAATTATTGGCTTAAAGTTGTACACCCCTACCTGATATCACTAAAGCTAATATGCTGTGTATCTAGCAAAGATAGATTCTATGCCCGACAGATTCAGTGCCAACTTTACCCCTTTCTCCACCCCTAAAGGACCAATCACAATACCGGATTAATGCCAGGCACCCAGCATTACTGCAGCACAGGTTAAAGCTGCCTTGTCCAAGGCCAAGAATACAGCCTCCATGGGACCCAACAATATCCCTGGATGTGTTCTACATGAACTACAAAGTGAACTGGCACCACATCTGTGTGAATTATAATTATTGGCACATAGAGGGTAATGAGTACCTTAATACTGAAACAAACCTTTCACTTTCATTAAAGATCTGTATTTCATATGGTAACTATTTTATAGGTAGGTACTAGGCTATTGGCCCTAGGGCCCATACAAGCCTAGCCAAAAAATGTACCCTGGCTTTCGCCACCCAAACATTTTCTCAGATTCTGATTTCTGAATATATTGCAAAGTTCATACCTTTCAGTCAAGTGCATAATAAAGAAAATCACATGCTCATTCGTTATGAAACTGATAATGAAAGATAATGTTATCACATTTGAATATCATGCCTTAATGTGTATTTGCCCTGACTTTGGATTATCCTCTTCTCCTCTTTGCTGAAAAGATTTCAAGCCTGCATAAGCACTGCTGGTGACTCCCTGCTGGGTGAGGAAATGAAACCTATAGTTGTGTCTGTCACTGACAGAGCTGCTTTCTGTTTTATCTGCTACATTTTGATTTCTGCTTTAAGAAATCTGCTTGGCCTGGTATTTTTGTTCTATGTGAGAGAGAGAGACACTTAAATTATCTAGGCTGCACAAGTCACGTGTTTTTTCATTGGTTAATTGTCTCTTGAGTGATATTTAAATACACAGTAGATTTCTGAGTCTTTGTCTTTTGCTGAAAAGATTTCAAGTCTGCATAAACTAAAGCACTGCTGGTGATTTCCTGCTAGTTTTTCCCACCCACCATCCCCTTTGTTATCTGCTGTTTAAACCCAGTGATTTTAACCTGCCCACCCCTACTGTAAATTGAGTTTAATAAGCTCCTCCCTTTCTACACTGCTGTGAATATACTGAATTATTTGTTCGCCTTTCCTTGTGCTTATACTGAAAAAGTGCATTTTGTCTCTCATTGTCTGTTCTGATTTACTTGATCTGAATTCATTATCATGCTAGATGCTAGATAAAACAGTCTATTTTTACATTCTAGCAAGCACTTGATTTTACATCAAGAGGTAAGTGGATTTTCCATCTGGTGCACTGGGAGATAGCCTGGTCTGTTTAGGTTGCAGAAACAATTGAGATTTCTGCATGTAGTTTTGGCTTATTAATCCGCTTATCTTGTTTTTAGTGCCTTTATAAATTCTGTACAGTTGAATGTCTTTTGGCTCATTTATACAAAGCAAAGTATTTTTATTGAATAATTACACTTTTATAAGTTGTTTAAAGTGCACTGCTGTATTGGTATCTTTACATTTGTTTATGGTAGCATTTCATATCTTTTAAGCTTTTTTGTGGTAGCATTTCACTCTAAACACTCCTTTACTGTACTTTTACATTAGGAGGACTGGGATTACCTGGTTTATCTGAGCTGAGAAACCTACAAAAGGGCTCTAAGAATTTTTTTGCACTTCTCTTATATACTGCAACTATACATCCTGTACTTCAGCAGTTTTAAAAAAAATGTACTGTCTGCTGCTGCCTTAAGTAGTTAATTACACTGTATTATACTGTATCTGTTAGTTGTAGGACTGATGTAGGCACTTTGTGTGGTCTTGTTACACTTGGGGTCCAAACCAGCTATTCTACATTATGAAGGTGTTTTTCTGCACCCTTGTGGCAAAAGTGTGCTGCTCTAACCTGTCTTAGTTGGGGATTGTTGGTGGAAGGTTTATTGTGTTCTTTCCTGATTGGTAGTTAGCTTAAAACTTGTTTCTCTTTGCTCATATTTAAGCCTCGCATTTGCGCAATGCTGCTCTTCGCTCAGTGGCAATCAGCAGTGCCCTGTATAGACACAAAAGCCTACAATCTCACTTTTTTCCCTAAACAGCTGTCAGTCGAACCCTTCCAAGCTTTTCTGCTGCTCTAGAAACAACTCAGTTGCACACTGAGCAGTGCTGCCTTATTGATTAACCTTAGTCTACACAAAAAGTATAGGTCCCTCTTGTAGTCTCGGCTCTACCAGCATAGTCCTATCAAATTAACCCATTCTCTTCCCTAATAAAACATACAGTAAGAGCCTGCTTTCATGGATGGGCAGTTTCCCATCATCTCTCTGGCCAGCCTGATAGACATGGGCATCCTGCCGCAATGTAGCAATTGTCTCATATACACTGACAACCACTTACTCCTGAAACAAATACTTTATGTGAGAGATGTAGTTACACCATGAAATTGGAGGCAAGACTATCACATAAAGACAAATCAAATGCCAAACAGGTTGTCAGTACAAAAGCACTTCTGACACTAAATAAGGACACGACACATAAACTCACATATACGGAGGTACTAACTAGCAAATTACAAAAAGATCAGAGGCCTCCCAAACGGAAACCACTTATACACATAACAATGCAAAAAAACAACCACAACACATAATAACACACACACACACACACACACACACACACACACACACACACACACACACACACACACACACACACACACACACCAGTGTATCAACAAATAAGTCCATAAGGCGTAACACCACAAAACCTAATGTACTGGTCATAGGTGATTCCATTGTGAGACACGTGGATCTTACCCTCACCAGGCTGGATAAGGAGTGGGTCACGGTTAGCTGCCTGTCAGGTGCCATGATCCATCAAGTCACTGAAGCACTCAAGTCACTCAACCATAAGTACCAGTATGACTCCATCGTAGTCTACATGGGGGGTGAATGACTTGAGATGTACATCATGGGACTATACAAAGACAGCCATGGCTGAGGTTTCAAATTATGTGTCACAGTCAGATATAAGCCTTAAGCAGCATACTACCTTCTTCCAAGGATGATGTCGCAATACAAACAAAAATAACTGACTTTAACAATTGGCTTAGTTCTAGTGTCAGTCCAAGGGGATCCAGTACCTGTCAGCCTGGGAAGACATGGTTGACCAGCTATGCTGATTTGCCAGAGATGGTCTGCACCTGTCTCCTCTAGGCTTTCAGTTACTGACAAAGGCATTAGCCACCACCTATTGTGCCTTTTTTCGGCAATGTCAAAATAACCAACCGCACAACATAACAAAATCCTCCCTAGATAAACCCAAGGTACTGCTGCTTAATGCTAGGAGTCTAAACAAGGAACTGCACTCCCTGGAAGCACTCCTCACTTTGGAAGATGCTGACATTTGTGCAGTCAAAGAGATATGGTTCAAAGGGTCGGAAAGGACCCCGGCTGTGCGGGGCTTCAATGCCTTCCATACGTTCAGACCACAAACTGAGTGTGAAAAAAAAAGGAGGAAGTATATCCGTCTTCATTAAGGATAAGTACACCTTGACACTAGTCAAACAGTATAGTTGTCTTGAGCTACTCCATTTCCATTTAGTGATAGGCAAAGCCCTCTACCATATCATCTCTAGTTATAGGTCCCCCACCATGATAAAGGAAAAGCATACCAGATACCTGGACTTACTGAAGTAACTTGCCATACAGCCCCACACCTTACTTATGGGTGATTTTAATTATCCTACCATTGACTGGAAAACATACACAACCACAATTACGCTAGCTTAGAGGTTCTTGGACTTTGTCAGAGCAAAAGCTCTGGATCAGCTAGTCAGCACACGCATAAGAGGCTCATATGTCCTGGACATAGTACTCCCTAACATGGGACAGTACTGCACCCCCCATGTGATGTCCTCCCTGGTAAGATCTGACCATAAATCAGTCTTGTTCAATGTAATCATAAGATTAGATACCCTGTCAAGCTCAAAAACGCTTAAGAATTTTTCAAAGACAAACTACCTCCTACTAAGTGATGGTATGAGAAGTTTCAAAGCCCCCTCGAATGCAGATAATATGGACTCCTATGTAGAGGTGTACAACAATGCCCTGTATAACCCCTTAAGCAGATGTACAAAATTGTCTGTACCTGACCGGATTAAAAGCAGGTCTGAAAAAACAAGCTACTCTGGTGGACCACAAAGAAATTAATGTCAAAGAACAAGAAGGAACTGGCTCAGCAGAGGAAGAAATCCCTCTCTAGCTTAAACAACAGATTAGAGATCTTGTCAAATCCTCCAAAGCTAATAATGAAGCAAAAATAGCCCCCCTAGCTAAGGATAATCACAAGGCATCCTTTAACTATGCCTGAAAGGAAAAACAGAATACCCAGCTTTGAATTGGTTGTGGATGGCACCAGCCATACTCAACCGGAGGTAATAGATAACCTGCAAGCTGACAAATTTGGAGCAAACTTCACCCCCCATCCCCTCTAGTCACCCCCAAAGTATACCTACCACTATTCGTCAGCATATTATCTCAAGAGAGGAAGTCAACTTGGTGCTCTCCAAGGCCAAAAACACAGCATTAGTGGGACTAGACAATATCCCAGGTTGCCTTTTTAAGCAACTTAAAACATGACTTAGCAGATCCACTTGGATCCTTGTTTAACTACAGCCTGTGAACTGGCTATGTTCTGGTGGAATGGGGGACAGCATCAGTAATCCCTCTGCACAAAGGAGAACCATCAACTGACACTTGGACTTATTGGCCCATAAGCTTGATTAGCTTCATCTGCAAGGCCACAGAAAGAACCATTATGGACTTTATTAACAAAGGCATAGGTAATCTCCAAACTCCAGACCCAAACCAGTTCGGATTTGTTAAAGGTAGACCATGCCTGTTAAAACACAGCTGACTTCTTTGAAAGAGTCGCCAAGGTCCTGGATGAGGGGAAAGACAGGGCATACCACCTATCTTGACCTATCCAAGGCATATGACACATGTTGCACTGAGGAAGGCTTTTTCAGCCAAAACTGGTCTGCTAATTTTTTGTGCTATTTTATGGATTAAAAAAGTTTTGTGAGCTGAGAAATGTCTGCTGACCTTTTGTTTTTTTACTTGGATTTATATATTTGGCCATACACTGAAGCCGTACTTCACCTGCAGCAAAAGACCAGTCACCGATGGCTTATCTCAGGGTTTTATGCTGGGCCCCTTATTGTTTGCCATTTATTTCTCAGCCTGTGGCTGACCAAGTTCACCAACGACTGCAAATTGGGAGCAATCACCGAATACTCCAACGATGTTAATAAACAGACTGGGTGGGTTAACACAAAAAATGTTTAGTACCAAAGCCACGGATTAAAGCTAAATGCAAAAAAATGCATTATTATTCCCTTTGGAAAAGTTGACATCCCTGCTAATTACATTACAGACAGTACCCCCCCCCCCCAAATGTAGACCAAGTGGTACGTGATCAGGGTACAGCATACTCAGGCTGATAGCAGCCTGAAATTTGACAACTACGTATCCACAGTAGTAAGAAAATCCTTCTATGTAGCACATCTAGATCTAAGGATGTTATAATGCCATTACACTTGGCCCTCCTTAGACCAATAACTGAGTGCAATGTTCCCTTTTGCATGTACCTCACCAGACAGCTGCAACAATTGGACAGATCACAAAGGTTTCTCACCAAGAAATTACAGGGTACATAAAACAAGTCTTATGGGAAAAGACTGAAAGCCCCATCACCATATTCTGTCTCCTACAGGTTGCTAAGGGGTGATCTGTGCCTGGCTTACAGGGCAGTCACTGACTTGGCCCTGATGGAAATGCTACACATTCACTCCAGGATTGCTAACCTAGCCTCTGACATGAACAGGTCATGCTGGAAAGACAGATACATCTCCCAGAGACTGCCACTTTTCTGAAACAAGCTTCCAGTTCACATGAAACAGAGCACCTACCTGGCCCTCTTCAAAAAGCAACCTAGATCAATGGATGGCTGACCACAAATTCACTCCTAGGGTGGTGCACATATCTCTCCTGGACAGACGAAGTTGGTATTAACTACTATAGACCCTTACCTCTGAGAACTTCACTCACCTAGCCACCAACAATAGGGGAAACTCGGGATAATTATGGCTAGGTTCGTAAGGGCTCTAGGGCCGTAAGCCTAATAACCTTCTATGAACCTATGAATCGGGACAACCATTCATGACCACATCTTGCAATTACTGCATTTATATGTCCTCTCTTTACTGATTCTTAGCTATTCTAGTTTATTTGCTAATACAAGCAACTGTGAAATAATTCACAAAACCTCCAAATCTTTAGCAAATCTCATTCAGACATTTGCAAGTAAGTTCTGTTAAATGTATTGGCTATATGGATCAATTTACCTGGTTAGTATATGAAATTCTTATTTCTTCAAACTCAGTAATATACTCTGAAGTTAAGCCACTGCTTTATAAAGAGACTTTTTGAATGTATTTTGCAGTGGTTTAAGATCATGACATACTCACGGTTTACGATCAGACTCCGCTATAACTTCTTCACCGTAGATATATTCATGGAACATCTGACAGCCAGAAAATGTGGCCAGCATTTGCTTCTCTTTTGGAGCACAGCATATCAGAATGTCAGTCAAAGTCCTTTACCCATACACTACTGATTACCTTCCTGAAGTGATATTGCTCCAAGTCTCTGTTGCCTAGAATCCCCTTGAGGAATAACTGGTTGTTACACATCACAGGACTTCAGAACAGCGACATCAATAACTAATTTTTGAACATCTCAAAGCTCCTATCCTATGTGTGATACTTAAGCCATACTATAACATGTTCTACTAGCTTCCTGACTGGCACTGTTATATTAACAAGTTTGAAATGAACTTGAAAAGATACTGTACCATTCTAAGGAATCACACAGACGTAAGAAGTTACTTGTCAAGAGGCTTATCCATATTCACTACAGCACACTGACCTTATCAGCGTCTTGTGTGAGACCTTAAAAAGTCAATCATGCCCCATATACTTAACAGTAGACACACAGATTTGTCACTTACTTATGTTTAGCTTCAGGCCTTTCTGTCTCGCACTGACTCTCTTGCTGTCTAGCAACGTCACACGTTGGAAATCAAACTCCTGCTTGGTAGCTCCCCAACTAGATCATTAGTCATGTTAACTACGCCTTCTAAGCATTCACTCTCAGATACTGCCCCATGGAACACTTCTAATAATTATCTATTTATCTATCTGTCCATCCATCCACCTATGTCTATTCATTTGCAGCTGCTGACCAATGCAATCGGATGTGCCTGAAAAGACAACTTCCAGAGTAGAACAAGCATTACTACAAATTAACATAACAGAAGCAATGCTCATGATAACATTTACAGAAGTTCATGAGACAATAAGTGGTCAAGACAGCATGCATAAGACAGAGGAAGCCCCTTCCTACTAGAATATCTTGTCTCAAAATATTGACCCCCCCCAATATGCTTAAAAAACAGGAGAACAGCAAATGTTAAACATCGCTTTTCCTTTAACATTGTTTTTAGCAGTGAGGTGAGACACGCACTCGCGTACCTCACAAACTTGCATATACCAACTCTAAGATCGCTATAATTTAGGGAAATAGAATATTCTGAGGAACAGCAATCTCAGATTTAGTGTACGCAAGTCTGCATTTTTGATCATTCAGTCTCAGCATAGGGTGGCCTAATGGTTAAGGGGTTTGCCTTACAAGCACAAGGTACAGGGTTTGAGTCTCACAAGGGATAATTGGCTAGGCTTAAAATGGCTCGCAAGGGCAGTTAGCCTAGTACTAATCTATGAACCTACGAGACTAGCATTAATTAGTCTCAGCATTTCAGTCGCAAAAAGGAAGTGTGTGTGTGTGTGTGTGTATAGATATATATGGATATATATAGACATTTATAGACATAGATACAGATACACACACCACCTCACATATCACTGCATAAGAACATTATGGTGCCTACAGTGAGTATTGCAATAGTGGGAAAACAGTACACAGTCTACTAGGTATACCCTGGATGTATATGGTTTTGACTGCTAAGGTGAGATTAGCTTTGAGGTTAGGATTTTTGAAATCCATTATGTTGGGTACTATCTCTGCTACATAATGGTAAATTATTGTTGCTGTATGAGCATGAGGTGTTCGTGTTACTTTTTTTTGTCTAACAGGTCCTCTAAGTGAGGAATATGTTGAGATTAGATTCTTCTTATTCTATTTGGGAAAAAAATCAATTTTTTTTTTTGCTGAATACAGAATATAAAGAATGACCATGATGGCTGTTTGATTTTTGACTACTTATTACATTTTGACTTTGCTACTTATGGCAGGATGTTTACCTGGTTTGAAAAGGATGCTGTTTGCTATTATAAGTTGTGAGAACAATCACTGTTTGTTGAAATTCTACTCAGTCTATTTTCATTAAAATAACATTGATGGTGGCTAGATCTAGTCATGTGGCACAAAGGGATAAAGTCCTGACTGTGCCCCAGGTGAACAGTTTTCAACTAACAGAACAGGTGCTGGAGGTACTGGGTATAGCAGAATGAGAGTGATTGGCTGACACCAGCTTACTCACCCTGAGGGATAGGCAGGTACCCTAAGCTCACTGCAAAAGAAGCTTTAAGTGTCTTATGAGCTCAGTATTGCTGGAACTCCTGGTCAGGAGGCCACACATGAGCCGAAGCATAAGGTAGTGGGATTATGGCATACTCCCTACTATCAGTTTAACACTGGTTCAGCATCTCTAATACTGACACTGGACATCAGTTAAACAGAACCTAGAGAGGTTAAGGAGGGTCTGGTTGATCCAATGAACAAGAAGAGGTGGTGGTGGTGGTAGCTGATGGACAGCTGCAAGAAACTAAAAAAAAGTGCAATGGCAAATAGCTGCACATTAGTCAGAATAGCAGACACATACATTAAACTAGATAATGGAAAGGTAAAATGGTTGCTGGGAGAGTGTGTCGGGAGAGTTAGGGCTTGAGTTTTTAAAGCAGGTTGAGCTTTGGTTTGTCTTGTTAATAATACAGTTAGTGTTATGGTCAAATCCTGGGGTTTGCTCTATAAAGAGGAGAAAGAGAATCAGTTTAGTATTTTTGCATTGGATAATTTATTTGCAATAATAACAAACTTGTCTTAGTTTTTTTTTAAGTTGTTAGTCTGTGGCAGAGATGTAAAGGGATAAAGCTCTGACTATGCCCCAGGTGATCTGAGTTTGATTATTGGCTGGGGGGCTTGATGACACTGGTGGTCAAGACGAGTGTCCCTATCCTGAGGAAGGGAGCATTCTATAAAGAACTTGTAGAGGTCTTGTTGAGATCAGTTCTCAAAATAGTAAGACTGACAAGTTAAAGAGTGTGTGGGAGTGCTGAGGAGGCAGACATCTCTAAGAGTTTGGGGTGGGCACAGTCTCAGGCCACTTTTCTTCACCTATCTAGCCTAGTGTAAGACATCAGCACTCAGGAATAGGAAAACCTCCACTGTTAAGGTGTAGTAGGACAACCCTTCAGCTGCCCCATCCTACTTTAAAGTATACGGTGATGCAGTCCTTACAGCTTGCAATGGAATGGAGGCCTCCATATATGTGCTCTCCAAGGTTTTGTTGAAATATGTCAAAGTTTCACTGAAGGATGAGAATTTACAATCACCCTAGTGGCACTGTCTAAGCAATGATATGAATGTATCTTCACTGAAATTTTGGAGATTACATTCACAAGCATAGGTAATTTTCCTAGTACTTTAATGTCGTTTCAGATGGTGAATGTGAGGTGGTGGTTACTTAGTGTATCATGCATTATACTACATGTGGAATAGTGACTGGATGCTACTATCAAGTCTAATATGCATTTTCCTGATATTTTCCTACTCTGGTTGGTGCAGTAATGAGCTGTGTTAAGCGTGAAGGTTAACACGTGGATGTTGCTGATACGCATTTTGTAAAATTGGTTTTAGGCTCACAAGTATTAAAATCTCCTTGTATGATTATATGCTGCTTAAATTTTTTTGTGAGCCAAGAAGAATCTTTAAAGATGCTGATGTTGGTGTTGTTTAAGCTGGGTGGTAAGCAGACAGTGATTATATGAAGAGTAAAAGAATAAGAATTCTGCTCTGGAGTATTGCTAGAAATACCTAGTTAATTCCAGTATTTGAGGTGTATAACTGTGGTCCCTGTGGTTGTTTTGCTAATACAATCTGTGTGGACTATACTGGTGGAAGGATTTCTTGAGCTGTTGTTTTTAATTTTAATCATCCTTCAGTTATCACTAAAATGTGGCTAGCCAGCTATATAAATATGGAAGTTTGCTACGTATGCTTCTGACATTTAAGTCAGTTAGTTTATTCTTGGAATGTTATGCCAGTAAGAATTATTATTTTTTATGTTGTTTGTCTAGAGACAGCTGGTATAGGGTTGGGCTCTGGATCACCACAGCATAGTAGGCCTAAAATAAAGTTCTGATACAGTAACTGATCATAGCTAAATTTGAGTAGGATCTTTTGTTTTGTTATGGGACAGATAAGGACATAAATATTTGTGCTTATGAATGTATTGTGAAATAAGTAGGCATTTACTGTAACATTATGAATTACATAACTTAGTACAGGAGTTAAGATATACCCCTAAATTTATGTCATGTAACTCCTCCCACTACAGTCATACAAGGCAATCCTAATCTACTCTGCTACTCCAGATCTCTACCACCAATCAAATCCTTTGATTCATTTACTTCTCTCCATATTCTCAATTACTTCAATCCAATTACCACACAGCTACTCACTAGCCTACCTACCTATACCTAATCTTGTATAATTCAGCTTTTCACCAACAGATAAATATATCTCGCTGACTTTTTCTACTTCATTGCAACATTCTCCTCCAGACTCCCTCATCATACTGTATCAGCACTCCGATAACAATCCTACTAGCACATTCTACGGTCTCCTTACCATCACCTCTCCATCCCTCTATCTAGAACCTCCTTGTTCCACTATCCAGAAACTTCCTTCTTCCATAATGTCTCTCATTATTAATATACTACTCCTCTCCATCTGCCTATTTTTCTGTCTCCTGCTAAATTTAACTTCACCGGACACAATGTACCCACCACCCAAAAAGTACATCCATAACATCTACTCAAGAGATATCCTAAATAAACACACTTCTACACACCAAGCTAAAAATCCTTCTTCTACAAAACAAAAAAACTGCTACCACTCACCCATGAATTACCCCTACAGATCAAAAAGAAAGCAGTTACTCTTTTTTAGGCACATAAATATTCTAACTTACCCCAATATCGAGACATCCACCCCAACCCAGAACCCACTTTCTCTTCTTTCAACCCCCCCCCCCCCCCAATTACTACAAATCTCTAAATATCACAATTCTCAACCTTCAAAGTGTTCGAAACAAAATCCCAGAATTCCATGCCTGGGTATTCTACAACAAACCAGATATAATTGCTGCTACTAAAACCCTACATAAAAGACTCCAAATCCCCTCCCCCCCGGCTATGCTTGTTTAAGAGCAGACAGACCCCATAAAAAAGGTGGAGGTGTAAAACTACTCTTTCCAAATACCTTTTTTATAGTCCCCTACACTAACTTCATTCCACAATTTTCTACCACAGAAATTATATCATTTCTAAAAATAAACTTTAAAACTCTTTGCATTATACTCCTATACATCAACTGTACATCAATAACATTCCTCTGTTAGAAGAAATTCTAGCCTGGATGACAAATAATATAAAAAATGAAAGAATTAGCTTGGGTGATGTAAATATTAATTAGCTAGATCACTCCTACTGCTCTCCTTCATCCGATATTAATCTATTTAACTTTACTCAGCTTATTACCAATCCAACCAGATCCAAAAGAAACAAGGACAGTGATTACGTCCTTGATTGGATTTTGGTCTCTGACCCAAACAAAATCTTATCCGCAGGTGCAATACCCAACAGTATCAGTTACCACCCACCTGCCTATATTTTGTGTAAAACCTCTCCATCGCCAAGTCAACATCAATATAACAAATTATAAGTTATGTACTTAGCATAACTTGGCATCTATGTTGTCCTCTTTCATTCCTCCTCATGGCTGGGTCACGGATCCAACTCACCCACATTCTTACAGACTAGAATCCAAGTATCGAGGTCCTTCCTCTTCCCATAATGCTCTGTCCTCTGCTTAACCTCCTCAGATCAAGTTTACTGCCTAAATAACTGATTGCGCATAGACAGACAGAAAGAATTAAGAAACCAGAGCTCAAGCCAGGTTCCTGAACAGTTATCCCACAGGTCTTCTAGACCACTAGGTAGGGGGGTGGCTGGGAGGGAAAGGGAGCAGGAATGAAAGAGAACAATACAGATGCCAGGTTATGGTAAGTATATAACTTATAAATCTTATGTTGTCCCTTTCATTCCTCCTCACAGCTGGGTCAGAGTCCTGGGTGGCCTTAAGGTAGGATATGCTGAAGCACTGCCTAACCAAAGGAAGCCCTGCTCTCGGAAATAATATCTAATTTGTAACGCGTGACAAAGGTATGAGTTTTTGACCAAGTGGCTAAAGCACAAATATCATCTATTAATACCCTGGAAGAAAAGCCAGATGATGTGGAGATAGACCAAGCTGAATGGGCCTTACGAGGATGAGGCAAGTGCAGTCCATTTTTTGCATAAATTAAAGAAATATAGACTGTTATCCATTTAGCAAGAGTAATTTTAGAAACTGCCTGATGTAGGCGGCTCGTCGAAAAAGACATAGAGTTGGTTTGATTTTCGACAATGTTTTGTCCTATGAAGATAAAAATGTAACGGTCTATGAACATCAAGCAAATGCAGCATATTTTCCCCCTTGTTAGAGAAATTTGGAAAGAAAACTGGCAAGTGTATGGACTAGTTGAGGTTATACTCTGTAGCTAACTTGGGCATGAAAGAAGGGTTAGTACGAAGGGACTTTATGGAAAATGATGTAAGGAGCTTAGATGACAGCACCTGGATTTCTGAGACCCTCTTTGCTGAAGTAATGGTGACAAGAAAGACTATCTTTCAAGAAAGGAACTTCAAATCACAATCACTAGCTGGTTCAAAGAGTTTTAAGGGTTAGACCTTGTAAGACAACAGTACGATCCCATGGCGGGGAAGGGTCTTTAACTGAAGGTCTGAGGAGAAAGATTCCCTTCAAGAAGGCCTTACATCATTTGGAAGTAGCAGGAAAACCAAAAATACTTCCTGCATGGAAGGTAGAGATGGCTGGCAACTGAAGTTTGATTGTTGAAAAACAGGCTCCCTCTTAGAAAAGAAACGCGAGGATGAAAAGAATGGCTGAGACTGGGACTGTAACAGTATCAATGTTCTCTTTGGAGGCCCTGAAGACAAATCTCTTCCATTTACTTCTATAAACTTTCTTGGTAGATGGTTTCTGGGAAGCTAGTATAACATCTCAGATGGGAAGCAAGCCTGGACCTTTATACAATTACTAGAAGTGGAGAAACCAAGCAGTCAGTTTGAAGGATAGTAGACTGGTATGAAAACCCTCTAATGGGTGAAGAAGGAGGTCCTCTTTTGGTTACAGAAACCATGGAGATATTTCATGTGAGACCAGAGAATGGAGGACTAACTCTGATGAGACTAGTAGGGGGCAATGAAGATTACTGAGGTATTCAATCAATTTGTTTTTTGTAAAAATTTTGGAAAAACACAGACTCTTCCAAGGAAGGAGGATGGTACAGCAGCAACCTCACTGCTTCAGGATCTCTAAGATATCCCAAAGGAGATGTCCACTGGTGGTGATCGTGGGGATCCTTCCCCTTCATCAAAGTCTGTGCCCTCAGTAAAGGGACTGCAAGGGGGAGTCAATGTGCCTCCTATTGCATGTCTTCTTATGAGGGATTGCCTCTGTGGAATGTACAGTGGAGGTCACAGAAGAAGAGAGGATTCCCTTTAGGGGAAGAGTTTGTAGACTTGTCTGGATAGGCTGACTCTGGCCAGGCATGACAGGCTCAATTCTCTGATCCAAGGGGAGTCAAGGGGGAGATTCATAGCTCAGATAGACTGGCTCCCTATGACTGGAGAAGGCCCTTTCTACAACTTAGAATGCCAATAGGCCTGAGGAATCCTTTGCCAGCTCCACCGGAGCCGACAAAACCTAAGAAGAAAGGGTGGGGACCCCCGATCTATGGGTTACATGTAGAACCAGACCCGAGCTGTCTAGTGCCAAAGTATTGAGAGGAAGGGACGGCTCCAACAGTCCCTCTCCCTGGATCTGACAGGGACATCCCGGATCTCAGACCCACTGTGATCTGACAACATCAGAGCAAAGGCAGTCAGGGTGGCAGATGGAAGAGAGGAAGGATAGCTCTTCAGATCTGACTTTGGCTCTCTTGGGTGGCTATGATCCTGGGACTCCAACACCAAAGGATGGACTGGAAAAGGAGACTGCACTGGAAAGGAAACACTTGCAGAACCCAGAGAGGATGAAGCAGGCAAAACCCCCATCTGGATCTGAGTCTTGAGGATTTTCCTTATCATCCTGTTCACGCTGACCTCCAAAAGGCTCATAGAAGACCTGGAGGAGGCTACTTATGGTGGTTGTGAATGTCGAATGGGTATCTGCAGCAGTCTGGAGGGAGATGCAGCCCCCATGTCCAACCCCAGGGTTTGGCTCCTCGGTATCAGATCCGAAGCGGAAGTGGAAGCTCTGGGAGAATTGGTCATATATATAATACTGGTCAGATCCAAGGAGTGTTTCAGACCCTCTGGTGCCGAGATTGGTCTCTGATCTGACCCTGTCAGAACCGAAGGTCTAGATAATTTAAAGGGTAGCTTCGATGAAACCCTCAAGGACTTGTGAGGGCATTTCTTCTGGTCAGCGGACCCTCCACGCTCTTGGAGGGGGTTTGAGCCCCTGGAGAAACATCAGAAGAAGTACACCATTAAGAATCAATTTGTTCTTGTGATCGGCAATAGCCCTGGGATTAAATCCCTAGCAAATGGAACAAGCTAACCAAAAATGTTCAGGTCCAAGACAATAAACGCATAAGCTATCAGCATCAGAATGGGGTATTTTGTGCCTGCATTCTGAGCACCTTTTAAATCAGTAGGTTTATCAGACATAGTGCAAAAAAGGGAAATACAACAAGTGCCCACAGAAACAACAATACGGCCACCTCAAAATAAAACAACACAGTCACTCAAACATAGGAAAACTAACAGAGTTTTATATATCTGTATATCCAAATATCTAAGTATCTAAATATCTAAGCTACTAATACATATAAATATGTATATATATATATATATATATATATATATATATATATATGTATATACATATCTATCTATCTATATATATATATATATATATATATATATATATATATATATATACACACACATATATACACACACACACACACACAGTGGATATAACAAGTGCACACACCCCTGTTAAAATGCCAGGTTTATGTGATATAAATAAATGAGACCACAATAAATCATTTCAAAACTTTTCCCACCGTTAATGTGACCTATAACCTGTACAATTCAATTGAAAAACAACAAATCTACTAGGGGAAAAATATAAAAAATGTACGATATGCTGGTTGCATAAGTGTGCATACCCTTAAACTAATACTTTGTTGAAGCACCTTTTGATTTAATTTCAGCATTCAGTCTTCTTAGGTACAGACCTGCCAAAAATTAAAGAGACTCTGATTAACCCCAAATAAAGTTCAGCTGTCCTAGTAGGATTTTCCTGACATTTACTCAGTTGCCTGTAGCAGGCAAAAGCAAAAAAAAAAAAGCAAAAGCCATGGATTGCAGAGAGCTTACAAAGCGTCAAAGGGATCTCATTGTTAAAAAGTATCAGTCAGGAGAAGGGTACAAAAAAAAATTCCACAGCATTGGATATACCATGGAACACAGTGAAGACACTTATCAAAAAGTGGAGAAAATATCGGACAACAGTGACGTTGCAAAGAAAGTACAGTTGTGTACACCTACCATAAATGTAGATGTTTGAGTGTATTCACTGTTGCAGTCATTACACTTGGGTTATCTGTCTGCAGGTAGCCCTCATTTGGCCTGAATACCAGAGACTTAGTATTTCTGTGTCATATGCTGTCACTCCAGGACTGACGTCAGGTCGTCAGGGGTATAAAAACAGGAAGCTGACACCATTACGTCGGTTTTTCTTGCCCCAAATGTCAGAAGCCCCCCAAATAGGGAGCTAAGTTATGGTGGGGAAAACACCACCAGTAAAAAGTAAATACCATTACCAATACCAATACCCCAGAAGGGGTAAGTAATAGCCATAGAGAGGAGAGAGAGAGAGAAAGCCAGGGGGCTGGAGGGAGGGAAACCAGGACTGCAACAGTGAATACACTCGAACAGCTACATTTATGGTAAGTGTACACAGCTGTATTATGTTTTTCATGTTTCACTGCTGCAGTCATCACACTTGGGTGGATTCCCAAATATGAAGGAAGGTGGAGGCAGTCAAGAAGAGTTGGGGCTGGCTAGTATGTCTTGCAGGACTGCTGTATCAAAACCTGCCCTGGATTTGGAAAAGATAGGCAAGTGGCAATGTTTGGTGAAGGTGTGTAGCAGCTTCCAGGATGTCTCTGGTGGCGACTCCCCTGAGAAATGCTGTAGAGGTAGATGTTGCCCTAGTGGAGTTCTGACCCCCAGAGGGGTTGGTTTCCCATGGTGCTTGTAGCAGAAATGGATGCAGTGTGCTATCCATTTGGAAATAGTTTGTTTTGAAATGGCCTTTTTCAGTACAAAGCCCCTGATGCAAAGCTGACTAGTAACTGGTCAGATTTTCTGAAGGGCTTAGTCCTATCAAGGTAGAATCTGAGCTGTCTGTGCACATCCAAGGAGTGCAGGATCCGTTCTCTTTATTTTGAGGATTAGGGAAGAAGGTTGACAAATGGATGGATTGGTCGAGAGCCGCACTGGACACCACTTTAGGCATAAAGGAAGGGTTACGTCCTGAGGGAAACCCTGTCAGCATGGAAAATAATGAAAGGTTCCACAGCCATAAGTGCTTGTAGCTCAGACACTTCCAGCTGAAGTGATGGCTAGAAGCAAGGCTGTTTTCCAAGAGAGGAATTTTAACTCTGCTGACACAGCAGGTTCAAAGGGGTGGGGGTGTGTGAGCTTTTCCAGTACAAAGTTAAGTACCC